>NC_133482.1:6614982-6717963 GCF_025370935.1 Choristoneura fumiferana | reverse complement strand
TTTGGGGTAGGAGAGTTATTAAACGGAAAATGACAAAAGAATAGTGAAATGATCACTTCCAAATGAAAGAGGAGAGGCCTTCCAGATAAAGAAGAAAATAAGTTTGGACTACAAATAGAAACATCTGGGCAACTTATTCCCTCTCCAGGTGCAGTTCGTCGGGTGGGAGAACCATTCATTTAGGATGCAAAGATTATGGGCAGTTCCATCATATCAATGACTAGATTACCATAGGAATTTGGTGGTGGAACTACCCCAAGATTGATGTTGGGCATTCCAATCTCCAAGAAGAATAAGAGGCTTCGGAAGCAGTGTCAATAAAGTGATTTACTTCATTATAAATAGTTTGAAGAAGGATGAGGGATATATAATGAGACAAAACAGATATTATTAACGGAAACAGCAATTATAGATATATCATTGTTATGAGCAGGGAGGGGAATATGTGAATAAGGAATGCCATGCTTTACAAGCAAAGCAACACCGGCATATCCATCAGAGCGGTCCTCTCTTATACAGGAAAAATCCTATATCCTGAAATTGGATGAAGGCTTTAACCAAGTTTCTTGCAAGGCTATAATTTTTTAAATTAAATTTATTTATTAAATAGAGTAAATCAGCTTTCTTTGGTATTATACTTCTACAGTTCCATTGAAGGATTTGAAATTGGCTGTTCATTATCGGTTAAGAGTTGAGTGAAAAAATTCATAATAGGGGCAGCGTGGACGGTGAGATACTACTACCCAATCCAGATTGGGACAGTAACTTAATGATCAATAGAATTATTTCTTTCACAGATTGAGTGGACTCATTAGATTTATAAATATTTTTGTTAGTGACAGGCATGTCATAATCCCTTTGTCAAGGCATTATGCGCTGCCACATCATATCCTTTAGATCTAGGTTGAGGTGGGGAGCGAGGTTTCATAAAGATAGTTTTCTTATAAGATGTAGTTGGGCTAGAGTGTGAGTATGATGTAGTTGGACTAGTGTGTGAGTAATCCTTTTCTGTTCCATATAGGATTATACTCAGCAATGCATCAGCATACGAAATTTTTGAAATAGGTGGTGTTGTTTATTAGCTTCAAAATTGACACACAGCTTTTAGCCATGGTCTCCTTTATATTTTCTTTGTCTCTCAAATTCTAAACATTTTTATCAGTAGCTAGGTGAGAAACCTTTGCACAGACAACATCTTATATGCTCATCATCAACTTCACATTTTTCCCAGTAGTCCCTGACCACATTGTAACATCTGGGGTTGAGCGGCACTGACCTCTGACATGCCCAAAGCGACAACAGTTGTAGCATTGTTAAGTAGGATAAATGTATAGGTCTACAGGTAGTGCTGCATAGCACATGAATATGCGTTTAGGTAAACTTGGCCATCAAAGGAGTACACCGACTCTGTGGGTTTTAACTCATTGACACCTGACTCTATAACTTTCCTTTTCAGCCGTCTTACTTTTAATATCGGTCCACAGCCTATGGGAACAGATATATTTCTAAGAATTTCTTCCTCTGACCACTCGGAGGGAAACTCCTCGTACAATTCCCAACCGGGTGGACAGAGAAAGTCGGGATAAAAGTCTTGTAGTTTGATGCTGACAAGGCGGGTTGGTCAAGAAGTTATTGGCAGCCTGAAAAATCACTGAAGAAATAGTCACTCTATTTCTTCCAATGCGTTTCAAGCTCCCATTTACGATTTTGAGATACATTATTTTTCCTTAGGAACTTCCCAAAACACTACAGGATGTAGAGACACATTATCATTTCCGAGGTTTGCATTCGCTGTACATGAACATTAAAAGGTGCACATCTGATTTCTGGTACATCAGTCTGCCTACTGGTTGGGGAGCTGTGAGATGTGGAGTTAGAGTTTGACAATAATTGAGGTGGTACTGATCGTTAACAGTAGCAGGCATACTATTCAGCTGTAGAAAATGGTGTGATGTGACTGTGGCTTGGGGCTGGTTTTGCAAAATATACTATGCATTCTTTGACGGCTATCATCAACATTGCAAACACAATCGTCCTCTTTTATTATCAAAGGCTCGCCATGACGTGTCTCGACCTTTTTTTTGTTCAATGCGACATGTTTTTACAGAGTGTCGTTTCCTCCTATTAATATTTATCCTGGCTACAAGAGCCATCAGTGCTAGATCCATCTACAATGGTCACATTATGTCCTATGTCTGGGGCAGTCCCCCCTGGGTCTTCAGGTAACTCCATAAGGAGTTACCTGAAGTACAAAGATTTACAAAAAACTTACCCTTATATGTCCAGTATATACACTATAACTTACAAAAAATATACAAATTTACATAGAATACTTGTACTATTATTTACAATACCCGAATAATCAACTCTTGTCAGCTAAAAAATTCAATTTTCACAATATTTTCAAAAACAATTACAAACACAAGAAACGAGAACGTTTCCCGCGCTTTTTTTAAGCGCGGCTATTTGACGATCCGAATACCTACCACACCGCGAAAACTATTTGAGACATTGGAAATCACACCTGAAATGTAATCAAACACAAATAAAATGTGTGTTATTCTTTATTTATTTGTTAACTTCACAGACTACTCAGAGAAGAGAAATAACGTTATTTAACTCGTTGATTCTGGCGCGCAAATGGAGTCCGCAAGCCGCACAAGCCAGGAAAAAAAAAACTGATTCAGCAGCAGCAGGGCTACTACGAGTCAAGATCGTGTCGTGCGGTCCCTCTCGCTCTTCGCCTGACACGAACTTAGTTACGAGTTTCGTAGTAGCCCTGCTGGATTTGGTTATTGTTATTGTCGTATCGTATTATGTACTTATGGTATTTCCATCTATTATACACATAGCAAATGGACGAAAGTGCGAATCTCTCTGCAAAAACTCGGGCTCGAGCTTTCGAACCTATCCATAAGGTAAGCATACGAAACGAAATATTAAATATTCATAACACCATTTCTTAGTTTTTTTTTTTATATATGAATAAATTATGGTCTTGGGATTTAAATGTTTTAGCTCGGCTATATGGATGGCGCTTCTGACGGTCAGAATGCATCATTTCAGTCAAGTTTTAACGCTGGATACGAACAAGGTTTTTAGTTTTGGATTCGACTTAGGATTCAAAGAAGCACACAGGTAATTATACACATAATTTGGCATAATGCACACTTATTCTATATTTACTAACTTATTTACAGAGTAATTTATGCTTAGAATATATGTTAAGTATGTCTTTATTATATTTTCAGGGCACACTTGATAAATGAATCAAAAGAGACTAATCTGCCTGATCCAAGGCGGATTAATTGCCAGATGTGTATTACAGGAACAGGAACACAAGAAAATATTGTGAATTTGTATAATACACAAAAAGAAAAGAATGAAGAGTATTTTAAGTGAAACTGAATAATTAGAATTAACTGTTGTTCATTAATTATAATGTTTACTAGTGTTTACACTTTACTGTTACATTTTGCCAGTCTTACATTATTATTATTATGTTTGACCTAATCCTTGTGCTGTACTTTGTATATAATTGTTAACACTGACAAAACAATATGTGTTTCTAATTAATACATAAATTAAACTGAACTTAAGTACCAACCTAAATATGTACCATCAAAGTTATTGATGTCTTGGTAACATAATATTGATGAGCTTGATGGGCGTGAAATAAAAGCTTAATTTGTAGTGTATTGTTTTAGATAGAATTTTTAAAACACTACAATATGAACAGGGAATTGGTATTTAATTTTGTAATAAAAATATAGAATCAAACTCGAGGCTTTTTCTCTGGTGGAGGCTTCATATTTTCTTGTTTGATTTCAGTCTTGATCTCATGACCTTGAATTGCTCCATTAGTCATGTCTGAGCTGCTGGGGTCGACTGGCTCCTGCTTTATAGTGATATTGTTGACATTATTTGTTTCTGATGGCTTGTCCTTATCATTTGTGTTCTCTGTCTTCACAGTAACTCCATTTGTCTAAAAGAATATTTTATTTAATCACTAGCGTTTACCCGCGGCTTCGCACGCGTAAATCATTAGATACAGCAGTTGAATTAAAATTCCGGGATTTTATTAAATTCTCGTGGGAATTCCCTAAAATTACTTTGTGGTTTTTATTTACGTTAAATTAAAACACCCATGTCTCATGACTCTAAGCCCAGCGGTTATTAGTTTGAGAATTTATCCCTATTCCGTGGAATATCGGGATAAAAAGTATCCTATGTTTCAATCCAGCTTATAAACTAACTTTATGTCAAATTTCATCCAAATCCGTGCAGCCGTTTCAGCGTGAAGAAATAACAAAGATATTCACTCACTCAAACTTTCACATTTATAATATTAGTAGGAATAGGATTAACAACAAATAAAGGCTAGATGAGGCAGGCAAGACAGTGGAGAAAGTTAAACATTAGTGTGTCATGTAAGTAAATCAAAAACTATAGACAGAAAAAAAAGCACCCAAAAGGGTAAAAAATCGAAAATAGTTTGAGACATTATGAACAATTTGTTAACACATATTTTATACTTGTTAGTAAAAAAATGTAGAAAGTATGTATGTCACACTACAAATGGGTATGAAATTCTCCTTAGCCACCATATTTTTTTTTGATAGCAGCAAGGGTTCATAAAGTAGTAAAAAAAACACTATTGTTACCCTTACTAGCAATAAAGATTAAATTTACCTGGTTGTGAGCAGCGGGAGCCACAGGCAACGGGAATTGCCTCACCAGCTCAGCCAGAAGCATGTCTACTCTCTGGCGCTGGAACACTGTTGAAGGCTCCTCTTTGGGAGTAGTTGATGTTTCTTTAGGAGCTGATACTGCACTGGTGCTGAAGGGGCTGAGACCTTAAAAATATATGCTATTTTATCTACAATTCTACCCCCATATAGTAAATCCTGCATTATGCATTCAAAAACCATAGATAATGTGACCAGCATTACGACATTGGATTCTATTATGAACTCGGCCGTATCGTAATGGTCATTACGATACCGTAATGAGATTTCATACATTATTACAGCACCGGGGCGCGCCGCGCCGCGTGCACAAACAGCAGCAGGTCGTCGCGCGCGCAGCGGGCGCAGCTCGTGGGGCAGACATACCTACCTAGTTCTCGTTAATGCAGGTCATTCTCAATGGTTCTTGAAACATGATAGAGGATTTAATATATGGATGTAGATAAAATGTGGCAATCCGTAGCAAAAGGGCAGGCCCCCCTTATGGCAGGTATTGAGCAGGGATGTAACGGATGTGGTTTTATCGGAACCGAAAGCGGAACCAGATGTTTTCAATTTAGTTTATCGGAATCAGAAACGGAATCGGAACCGGAACCAGAATCGGAGCCCGAGTGATAGGTGGACGAGATGTTAAGGGTAGGTCTACTAAACCTGAGGGTTTATCGCGTAACGTTTCTGACACTCGCAATCAAAATCAAATGACAGTTTTTGTATGCTTATTTTGTAAAATATTTATAATTAGCCCTCTGTATACGTTTTTGGTGTACGCCACTCATGTCCAGTCGCTGCGCTAAGCATTGACATCCGATATAACTTCCGTTTCAAAAATAACGGAACCGGAACCGAAACGGATGTTTAATATCAAACGGAAGTTCCGACTTAACGGGAACGGAATCGGAGCTCCGTAACATCCCTGGTATTGAGTTAAGCATAGATCCTAAATCTGCCTTAAATTAGCTACCGTAAGGTCGGGGTACTTTGACCCATTGGAGGGTTACTTTGGCCCATATGAAAACGACATAATAACGTAAAATAAAACGAAAAATCAATATGTAAAAACGTGATCGAACCACGTGGCAAACAGATATATTCTCAAAGCAATAATAAAACCAGGACCGAGTTAATCCCAAGGGCCAAATTTACCCTTCAGGGCCAAAGTACCCCGACCTTACGGTATCTAATACAAAAAGAATCATGACCCTAAGTCATATACTTTTTTTCTTAAAACATTAAACTTACACATGTTAAGTATTACACCTTTGAGAAAACGTTAACAGAAGTTTGAAACTCATTTTAAGGATGTTCTCATTGGAAGTTACATAGATGATGGTTTTATATATCTCAAGGTGTTTTTCTTTGAAACTGTTAATGATTTTGTTAATGTGACTTTCAGGTCGTGAAAAATCAGCCTTTGATTAGTACTCTATCGCCTATAAGGACGAAATTAAGATAAATTAAATTTTCGGACTGTTTTTTTACATGTTGTAATCTGAACCATAGTATATAAGTTGGAGATATTAAATATACATCATAGGATAAATATAGAAACAAAATCACACAGTTATCGAAATATATATTTTTTCATTAAAATTACATAATTACTATATTTTTCACCATACCCTATAACAGTACCCTATACATTTCAGTGTGGAGGTGGAGGAACTGCATGAACACGCATATTTTGCATAAGCTTAGCTATCGTAAGGTCGCGGGTGAGCAAGGAAATTCTTTTAGTTCCTTATAGTTTTACCATGTCTGTTTGTCCGTCCGCGGCTTTGCTCAAGGACTATCAATGCTAGAAAGCTGTAATTTTGCACGAATATATATATAAACTATGGCGACAAAATGATACAATATAAAATTAAAAAAAAATTTTTTAGGGCACCTCCCATAGACGTAAAGTGGGGTGTTTTTTTTTCTCATCCAACCTTGTAGTGTGGGGTATCGTTGGATAGGTCTTTTAAAACCATTAGGGAGTTGCTAAAACGATTTTCATTCAAATCGAACGTCCGCCCCCCTCTAAAATCTAAATCGGCGGGTGGAAAATTTCAAAATTTGAAAAAAATCTTGATGGTATCATGGTAGTAAGTATATCAAACTTACATGGAAAACTATAACGATTAAGTTTTCTTGAGAATTATTAGTAGTTTAAGAGTAACTAGCAGCCTAAGGTATAAAATATACGTAGGTAAACCACAGAATATGTAACAGTACAAGTACCTAAACTTGGAATATTCCGTACAAAATACGAAATCCTTAGAAAAATATTACTTATGTTTTTCGTAATGGCTACGGAACCCTATTTCGGGCGTGTCCGATACGCTCTTGGCCGGTTTTTTATTTATATGTATTTATAAATAGTGTTAAATACTTAGTATGTTTTTTTTTTTGTAAAAAACAATAGGTAAACATTGATTAATACGGTTGGATTTGGCGAGCGCTTAACAAAGTTGGCTTCATTGAGGTTTGTGGTTCATAAATTGCTTTATTAATTTTGCACAAAAACGAATAAACCACACAATCAGACAGTCACTATATTATACTATCGAAGCTTTTATAAAACATCATTAAAATAAAACTTAAAGGTAAATATTCAAACGACATAGCTACCCGTTGCTATTCGACTCGGTCGCCTTAGCAACGGCTAAAAACGCCTGGCAACCAAAAACGCTGAAAAAAACATGTTTCTTGTATGACAACCCTCTTTAATTTGTAACTTTATTTTATTTTGAGTATTTGTTGTTATAGCGGCCACAGTAATACATAATCTGTGTAAATTTCAAGTGTCTAACTTTTACGGCTTAAGTAAGAGATAGAGCCCTGAGACAGACGGACAGACAGACAGACAGACAGCGGAGTCTCAGTAATAGGGTCCCGTTGGCACCCTTTGGGTACGGAACCCTAAAAAAATAGAACCAAATTGATAATTTGATAACCTTGATTACCTACATAAGTTGATGACTTTTTTAATTTGGTTAAAAATAATAAGTATCTGAGACAGTAGACTTACCAGTTTTGTTTGCCTTGAAATCCCACCAGTACCCTTTACTAGGATGGTACCTTGAATAAGACATTGTTTCTTCAAAGGAACATTGCAAGTGATGTACTGCAGACAACTGAAAACAATCATTTCAATGTTTCTCAAGCATATGATGGATGGTATACTGTGTGAGGGCATGTAGTACTTAGTAAATACCTGAATCTATCATCATCATTGCTCATATTTTTATCTAATACCTTTAAACAAGCAATTCCGAGATCTCCGAAATTCGGAGATTCTAAGGTATTAGATAAAAATATGAGCAATGATGATGATAGATTCAGGTATTTACTAAGTACTAAATGCCTTCACACAGTATACCGTCCATCATATGAGTGAGAAACAATGAAACTAAATGTTTTGCGCGCACAGAAAAAATAAATTTATATTGCCAGCTTTTTTTACTGACTGTACTTGTTATCCATTGTTACCATCTAGGACCAAAGTACTTGTCAAGACAAATCAAAGGAGCCCAAAGTCGATGTGGTTATATAGATTTAATACCTAGTTCCTATGGCCACCTTCCAGTTCCATCATCAGATCAGCTTTATATCATAATAATATTGCATTGTCATCTGATTTACACACATTTTAACTCAATCTGAAAATGCATATTTAGTCATGTTTAGCTTCCAAAATTTTATCCATTACCTACTAATTAACTAACATACTAACAAGGCAAGATAAGTAAAAAAGCTTGTAATAAAATAAATTAATTTTGTTAATAAACGAAAATATTTATATCACAATATATATTTCTTTTAAGTTTACTATGGCGGAAATCGTACAACGATCAAGATGTGTTTACGGTTTCTGCAATGCTTGCATTGAGTTGGGACAAAATGTTTGCGCGCTCTTGATCTTGGATAGTGTGGTCTGCAAGTAAGTTAGGATTGTTTTAACATGTTGTTACAGAGACACAACATAATACAAACAAACAAATACAAAGTTCTTATGTTTTTAATATAAATTCAATAATTATTTGTATTAAATAAAAAAGAAAACAGACTATGTAGTGGGTGGGTGGGGGTTAGGTGGGAGCATAGCAGATTTAGTTGAATTATATTACTTACCAATCTAGAGTTTAAGACGCTGGCTAGATCAGGAGCCTGATATACAATACCAGCAATTATGTAGTAATCAGCTAGTGGAATAACATGATTGGGACTGTGTCGATGTTGTTTACGAATTACATACAAGATGGGATCCTGGACATGTAGAAGCATGTACTCTAAACCAGTCATAGACCTATAAATAAAAAAAGTAAATAGTCCATATTACCGCCAATCAGAACTAAGTAAATATGTTAATGATGATTGCCAAACTACTTACTGTAATTGGTCCATACTGAGGCGCTGCATTTTAACAACTTCATTATTACAAGTTCGGTCGAAAAAAGGATTTGATCTTTCTGAAAAGTAGTCCATAATATTGGCAGGACTTAACATAGGTATCCACGCCGAATCATGCCAAGACAGTCCTAGGGGGTTTTCCGCCG
This sequence comes from Choristoneura fumiferana, assembly GCF_025370935.1. NCBI lineage: Eukaryota > Metazoa > Arthropoda > Insecta > Lepidoptera > Tortricidae > Choristoneura > Choristoneura fumiferana. The sequence continues at coordinate 6,708,677 of NC_133482.1, read as the reverse complement.
CTATTGGCAGATTGCCGATCCTTCCAGGCATCATATTGAATATAAATTAAATTTAATATACTTGTACAAACGATATCGTACACTAAACTAATATAATAAGTACAATTTACACGAAACGAACACGAACACTCGACTAACTTTGACTGACTGTGACAGTCACTGACTGACTGACAGTCACTGACAGTGACAGGCGTTTACCACAGACTGTGCGTCGTACGTCGTCACGTGACCTGATTTATCGTTGCAAACGAGCGACTGCATGTGGCCGCACATTAATATCCGAGCTAATAGCGCGTACACACCGGTCCAACGAGCACCAACGAATGGGTTTCGTTCGTTGCGCCGATTTTCAGCTTTATCGCTATATGTCACGTGACTAGATTTGACGTTGGAAACGAGCGTCGAGCGATTTGTATGTGGCCGTGCCTTAAGGGTATCGGAATGTGATCGATTCAAGCAAGTCGATTCTAATTCTATCGACGTCTTGATGACATTACTTTATAGATAGAAATTTTTGACATTTCGATTTCGAAAAATGCATTATTTATCGAGCGAGTAAATCTTTTTAATAGAAAAATAGAACTAAGTCGAAGTAAAAAAGAAAAAGTAGCTACAATTATTATATTGTAATGTAAGTAACGTTTGAGTGATAAACTGGAATATATAGGTTAGATCAACATAAGATTGCAGAATAATATTTGTTTTAATAAAATATGTAGTTAATACGGTAACAGATAGGTAATGACACAGAAGTCTACATTTACAATGCAATAAATACAAAACGTGTGAGCTAGTGGACTAACCCAAGATTTAGATCACATTTAAAGCTAATCCATTAGCTGCTTGTTATCTATCTTGTATACAGTCAATGCACTCGGTTATTTTTGTTAAGAGGGTACAGAGCGATGCTAATGTTTTATTAATGACCCCTAGAAATAAGATTCATCTCCGCCTATATGTATACTTCCCATTATGGGACACAAGCCAGGAAGAATAAGAGGGCTTGGAACATAATTCTCATGTGGATCCAGTGCGGATTACAAACTTCACACTCATCATTGAGTTTCTTAACAAATGTGTGCAGGGTTCCTTGCTATGTTTTTCTTCATCTTCAAGGTCATGGTATATTTTAAACATTTCACTCATTCATCTGGTTGTTTCTATTACCTGAAGTTATGTTAGTGCATGTATATTTAAATACTAAAGAAATAAAAGTACTTTTCATATTAAGAATAGTGGAAATAGGACAAAAACTATTTTTAACACAAAAATAATTTATAAGACAAGAATCTTAATTCCACTCATTATTCTGGCTGCATAGTAGTGGCTCAATGCCCTCTTAACCATTGGCACAGTTTCGAGAGTATTGTCATCTCAATGTATGCCCTAATTATCTATTTTAAGCTTTCAGGTGTTTGATCTGTCTGACCATTGCACTGTGATCTTCTCTGTAAAAATGGAAAATGAGATTCGATGCTATGCAAATATTTCTGCAGAAGCTTTTAACACAGAAAAAAAAGTGACTGACACAGCTACGGACCAGGTAGTTGAACATTCAGAGATGTTTTAATAATTATTATTACTGACAATTAAGTGATTTTTGTTGTAAGTCAGAAACAAAGATTTATTTAATTTAAATATTTTTTGTACCATCTTTTATGACTAACATAGTCATGGTTTATTACATCATGAGAATCTTTGTGTTGCGAAAAGATAGTGTACAATTTTATCTATTTAGATATTAATAATGCTGTAGTTGTGTTTTTATGATCAAATTTACATAGCTGTACCTTGAGTAATAACACTGTGGAAATAATCTACAGGGGGTCCTGTAAGTAGTGTGACATTGAAAAAGTTAACGGAGTGATGGGTGGGCAAAGTCATCTATCAAATATAAAAAAAATACCTTAGTAAAAGTCTCAGTTTTCGATAAATTTAGTTTTTTTTTAATGTGTACCTGCATTGAGATTTTGAGTTGTGATATTCGGAATTGAATATGTTTTGCATTTATTTTAATTGCAAAATAATTTATTGAATCAGGCGTTACTTTGCGGAGGTCCATATCAATGAACTAAAAGAATTTCCTTGCTCACCCGCGACCTTACAATAGCTAAGCTTATGCAAAATATGCGTGTTCATGCAGTTCCTCCACCTCCACACTGTAAGAACACACACAAATCACACAAACCCATCTATCACCACCACCACACTACACTGACGTGTTTCGAACTCAACCAGAGCCCATCTTCAGAGTGACACATCCGTACACCATGCTACCAGTTGTTAGACTAACAAACCACAACCAGCGTTTTAACTTGTCACTGTAACTCCCCAAGTACCCACATACGTTTTATGAAACAAAACTACCCACAAATTATTAATAAATTTTTTAACCGTCCTTCAAAACTACCTTGATTTTTATTTATTTACTGTCAAGGCATGTTTTATTAACTACCATTGCTGAAAATAATAATAATAATTGATAATCTTGAATACTTGTGTTAATGTTATAGACATGCAAAGCCGTGTGGGTAAAGGCTAATACTGTGTTCAAAAAATATTGTAGCTAAAGTTTATTTAATTTCAGCTAGATGTTGAGGTGGCTGTACTCAAAATATTCAAAAAGTTTGAGAAAGAAGCTTCCATTGACCCAGATTTGCCGCTACTAAACAGACGAGTGCATAGTAAACAATTGAAAATTTGGCTGAAGACTTTACCAAAAGGCTATGAGTGTTTGGATGCCAGCAGACCATGGCTTGTCTATTGGATATTACATTCACTATGGATATTAGATGACATGCCAGATTCAGAAACCTTATCTGATGCCGTACAGTTCTTGACTCACTGTCAACATGAGGATGGGGGCTACGGAGGTGGACCTGGCCAACATCCTCATTTAGGAACCACATATGCAGCAATTAATTCTTTAGCCATCATTGGAACAGATGAAGCTTATGATTCTATAGACAGAAGCTCATTGCAGAAATTCTTGTGGACACTTAGAGATGTTGACGGTTCTTTTGCTCTGCACAAAGGAGGAGAGCAAGATATAAGAGGAGCTTATTGTGCAATTAGTGTAGCTAAGATGACTAATACTTATACGGATCTATTATTTGACAAAACAGCAGAATGGATAGTTGGTTGTCAAACATATGAAGGAGGATTTGCAGGATGCCATGGCATGGAAGCCCATGGAGGATATGCTTTTTGTGGGATAGCCTCACTGGCGCTGCTCAACCGAGCTCAGCTGTGTGATGTGGAGGCCCTCTTGAGGTGGTGTGCTAATCGCCAAATGCGACTCGAAGGTGGTTTTCAAGGAAGGACTAACAAACTTGTTGATGGTTGTTACTCATTTTGGCAAGGAGCAGCATTTCCGATTATAAGTGCCATTCTTTCACAAGGTTTGAATGTCTTTGCAGACCTAAATGTTTTTTACTAATTATAATTATATTTAATAGTTATATAAAGGAAATTTTATATTGTATGTTTCAGATAGGAAAGAATTGATAGAGACAGTTTTGTTTAATCAGGGGGCCCTACAAGAGTACATTATTGTCTGCTGCCAAGCTAGTGAAGGTGGTCTGGTAGATAAACCTGGCAAGTGAGTAAATCATTGTAAGCAAAAATTAGCGTCAGCAAGCCTTCGCCTGTGCGTCACAAAATTCATTCCATTCCTACCATTACTGGCCTGCATTGTCTTAATTTTATGTGTACAAAGCGCAGTCATTGACTAAACTTAGCATATTGACACTTTGACGCTCATGCAGTCTAATTAGAAAACACCACATTTGTTAAAATAGAACAATGGATTTTTCCAGAGCGCGCGATATATACCACACGTGTTACACGCTGAGCGGGCTGTCCATCGCGCAGCACGGCACGGGCGCCGGCGACCCTTTCGTGGTGGGCTCGCCTCGCAACGAGCTCAACCGCGTGCATCCGCTGCACAACGTCGCGCCACATCTCGTCTACAACGCCGTGCATTACTTCATCAGACATCCACCCCCGGTCAAAGACAAAAATTAACTTAACATGTACCTAATTATGGTACTTGTCCCGTCCAGCAAATATTGAAGAAGCAAGTGTTTTTTTTAGTATGAAAAATTTCGACAAATCGATACAATTTTCGTACTAAACGTGTCGCTTCTCGCTACTCGCCGTCGGTGGGACTAGTGCCTTTATTGGGATATTCTCAGTAGTCCACATGCAAAGTACTGGGATATTTTCTTTAATAAAAATCCCAGCAATTCACGGTGTGAACAAAAGGCTGAGGATAGCTGGGAATAGCCCTGTGCGCTTCTATGTGTAGAGCCATTGCTCATTATCACGATTTTGTTATAATTCAAACTCGTATTCTCAGTATGCTAAATACTTTATTAGTCAGTGTATTATGGCTTGTATTCGTTATTTTAACAAACAACAACAAACAAGTAATTATTTGGTCTTTGACATACTGGACATTTTGTACATCAAGTGTTTTTGTCTTTACTTCTTAAGGGTAGTCAGGATTCTAGTATTACTTAAGTACAATTTTTCTCTTTAAAATGCGCTTAGTTCGTGATTTTATCTCTATCATGTTGAATGATTGAAATACAGAACATTACTAGGTATAGTAATAATACGTCGTTATGAAACTTTCTACTTGTGAACTTAACTCGCCACACTGCTCATACAATATATATAACCTGCTGAAGTTGCTATGAAATTGTTTAAAAAATTGCATTATTTTATCATCAGAGCTTTTATCTCCTACTTAGTGTTGTGCGAATAATATTTAATGGAGTGCGAGTATTTGAGAATGGCTCAATATTTATACGCCATGTTTTTCTTGGTTGCCGTTAACTTCGAAAGGCGGCTTAGTTCATTGATAAAAGCTACCTGGTAATTAGTTAATGACTGCAAAGAAAAAATATATATTTTCGAATTCAATTTTTTTCGTACGTAATATAGGTACCTTCACAGTCGTTAACGTGATTGACGTGACACATCATATGAGTGGCATAAAACTCACTTTTTTAACCTTGTTTTACTAAATGTGTGAATCTTTTGATTTCAAACTTTGGTTGCGGATTTTAAAAAATCTTTTATAAACAGTAATAGTTAGGCCAATAGTGTCCTGGAGAAGTTAACGTCATTTGACATTTGACACAAATTGTAATGTTATAATATTGTAGTTTGAAGATATAGATTTAATTTTTTCTTCAATATAACCCTATGTGCAGGGTTTTTTTCCCATTCCAATTTTTGGCACTAGTGCCATCCACGAAGACGCGTGATTTTGTCAAAATAAGACATTAATGACATTGTAATAAGAACCATGGCACGCGTCATCGTGAATGACTACCTATATCCCCTAATTAGGGTTGATCTCCAAACAAGGTTGTTATGACTAGACCACGATTATTTATCAGAGTTTAAATTAAATACATTAAATTAAAACTGTATCAATGAAACAATTTATGTATGATCAATAAAATATAAAACAATATTTTAGCAAAAGTTGTTTTTATTTGTCATCATTAAATGTTTGGTTTTGAATCAAATAATATGTACAAGCAGGAATAGTAGTTTTTAATTACACCCGATTAATACACATTTAAATCAGGGTGGCCAGATTTAGGTACAGTAGGTAAAATATGCATAACATTACATGTCTTATTTATGTAAGTAAAGAATAAATAAATGTGTTTTTAAAATTAAGACTAAGTACATTGATAAAATTTAGCTCAACATAATTATTAGACTAACAATAATTTAACTATGATAAGTGCTCACATATCTTAAGTTTGCATCAGATCAATCAGCATTAGGTACTTGCTAAAAAATTATGACAGTCACTAAATTAAGGTAAGCCTTGAACACATTTGTGGCACTCCCAAAGTGAAGAGACTATATGGCGGCAGGTGACGATTACACATTATTTAAGAAGACCATGTTTCTGAACATACATCACTATGTAAGTGTCACGCGCCTTAGGCACTTGTCCCACCGCCGACGATGAGCGAGTAACTAGAAACGAGTGGGCGAGCAGTGAAAAGCGAGTGTTCGAGCACGACGGGCGATTACTCGCTCCACTCGCTCGAGCCGGGCGGCCGCCAAGCTAACAACAGCGCTGAGCGAGTATCGCTGAGCTAGTTTTATAGCTCAGCGAGTTTTATAGCTCTTGTCGCTGCGACAAAAGATGTAAGAGCGAGTTCTCGCCGGCAGTGTGAACCGCCAGCGATCAACTATTAATATATATGTCTCTTTTACTCACACAGGATCTTATATCTTTTGTTCGTTTCTTGAGCGAGAAAATAGTCGATAGCCAATCGTTTCCTCGCCGGCGGTGAGACAACTGCCTTAGGATCTCTAATTTGCCGGGAAACGTAACGCACATTATGCTATTCCAGCACAAACATAATTTATTTATATCACAGAACTAATAAAAACAGCACATAAATGTCATGCCAGCCAGCTTAAAGCGCGAAGCTCATATATGACTATAAGCCATACATTTACAGTTAAAAAATGGGTTTATGATGCTATAAAAAAGGTAATCAGTTCATCAATACCGCAACTTAACCAACTCTAAGAAAATAAAAGAAAATAACTATCCCATTAATACCGGAAGACATAAAAAGGGGGCACATAATTTATTGAAAAAAAAATACAATGGATGATATATCCATGCCTCTTATTATTACTTCTGTGATTTATATCTTCATGCATAAACATGGAGCATATTGACATAAATGAATTATTAAATAACTTAAAACCTAATAAGATATGTTTTACATATTTAAGGAACCCAATAAAATATGTTTCTAGATAATTTACCAGATTAATTGCCAGGATACATTGTCGGCACAATATTTAATATAGCATCAACATAACATTTGGTTTCAATTATACTAAAACAAATTCCTCAGACTCTATGTCCGTATCACTATCATGTATACCAGGAGTAACCCAGTTCTGCTCTGATTCATAGATAGAGTATCTTATATTTGGTGGGTTCATAACTGAACTATGAGATCCATGATGTATTGTAAAGATTGGGTATTCATTGTTTGAAGAGACTCCCTGTGGAACAAGGAAGGATTTGATAACATTTACAAATGTTTCAAAGTCATTCTCAGTTGCAAGATAAAATCCTATGCAGCAGGAGGGATCCATTTTGTTAATCGGCATCTTCCTTGGTGAATGGCAGTGGAAGGACTGCAGTGGAAAGTTAGCTTGCCACACATCAACCATTTCTTGGCAGTAATGTGGATCTAAATGAATCAGTCTGTCATCCTGATAGCCCACAAAGTACAATGAATGCTTAGGCCGCCCCCCTATGATCCCAATACAGAAATCTAGTGTGAGGACTGAAGTGAGGCAGGGTCCATATATAGGATTCAATTTGTCTGTGCCTAACTTCACAGGAACCAAAAGAATAAGTGACTTCCAGCTTCCATTTGGTAACTTGCACAAAGTTTGAACATCTTTTACATACACAGTAGAGTCTTGAGCAACATAAATTTGTAAAGAGTCAAATTCATAATTTTCTGTAGAAGCAGCAGCAAGTACAGCCTGCAGGCAGTGGGCCACTGAAGCTGGCCCATACCAGTCACCAGGCTTCTTGCCTAAGTTTTCACCTAATTTCACCATTTGATGAATGGAGAGGGGACTGTTGACTGATGACTTGTCCCCAAACCATTTTATTATCATCCGATGGAGGCAGTCTTCATGGAATTCTCTAGCATTTTGGATGGGTTTTTCTGGAGTCCATCTCCAAGTCCTCCCCAGAAAATGACACACAAGTGCTTGTGCCAAAAGCATTTGGCCACTTCGCAACATGCAGCCCCAACCACAGTCTGTAGTGAATGATGAGCCAGACATGATGGGGAATTCTCTTCGGTAAGTCATCCACACCTTACTAATAAAGTCTGATTTGAAACCTTCAATTCCTTCTCCATAAATCTGTTCCATGGGTTGGAGAGCAGTGGCTTCTGTGCCAATTTCAGTAGACGACTCCAAGGAGCCAGTCGGACTTAGCTTTCGATGATAACACCGACCTAAGAGCCATACTGGTGATTCTTTGGAAAAATTTGTTTTTAATTTTACTGTCCAGCCGAATTTCACATTGTTCCACATAGACAGCAGTCGTGATTCCACTTTTCCTTTAAGATCTTGCAAGTCGTCTGATTCACGTCCATTTTGTTTAGATGCTGCTGGTCTATTGGTAACTCGTAGAGGTGTACTGTTGGGAGCACCATCGTCGGTAGTCAAGTTTAGCTGGGAATTTTGCGCAACGTTATTTGAACGGTTCATTTTATATCATAACAAGCAATTTAAATCGCATCAACATACTGGTGTAAATGTATGAAACGAAAGCACGTCGCTGTCCCAGAACCAGAAAACATTCCGTTGTTTTGTGATCAATCTTTCGAAACAACTGCTTCTCTTCTCACACAAAGATACAATCATATCACATCACGGCAAGCGAAGGCGAATGACATTTTTTGGCTCGTTTCCGAAATGTCATGTCAAATAAGTCAATTGACAAGTGACATTGGACGGAGTGTTCGAGATACTGTTAAAATAGTATTTTCCTATACATTAACGACTTCAGGTGACATGGCGCTCACATCATCACATGTCGAGTGCGGTTAATGTCACAATCACAGATTTGAAATATAATAGTATATGAAATCACATTAAAACTGCTGATTGTTCGAATATTTGAACTCAAATTTGCTAACAAATTGTTTAGTTACTGGGTAGGCACTGTGTTATATTAACTTATGAAATACTTTATTTAATGAACGCCCTTACAATGTTGTTTCAATAGGCCGCGATTGCTATAGGTGAGAGTTATAGGTAAAAATAAAAGCGGTAAAATAAACGAACTTATTATTATTTTTTATTTATTTTTTTATTTGCAAGATTGTTCATCAAAGTCAGAAAGTGACACTCCAAGTGTTGAATAAATTTAATTCTAAAATTCAAATAAGACGGTCAGTTTGATAGCGTAACCAACAAATATTGATATTGCCACTTTTAGCACTAGGTACAGTACAAAGAGTATAAGTACAGTACATCCAAAAGTATCGATAGTTTGCGTAACCGTAGGAGGATTTGAATCATGTTAGAACAAATAGATAGAATATAAATGAGATAAAGGGCGCTGTCATCGTTCATCCACCATTACCTCTCATATTTCGTTTTCAAGATTTTTTTTACCGTTCAACGGCAAAAACTACTAGACACTGGCAAAATTGTCCTCCAATGGACAGAGCCATATTTTTTTTTAAAGAAACAACAAATGAGATAAAGAAATCAGCTTCCAACACCAAGATCATTCCTGCAAGCAACCATCTTGTCGCTGCTGCTGGACGCGGTGACTCGACGTTACTTTTTTGAGTCGCGGGAAATTTAAAATCACATTCAAAATGGGGTCACGTGATAAAAATTATCGCTGTAAACGAGCGACGAGAGACTGCATGTGGCCGCACCCCACCCGGGCCCATCCATATGTTTCGGGTCGACTGTCAGTGTCAACGTCAACTGTCAAGCGCACGTTTTCCAACCAGGGTGCTTATACTCTTTGACTCAACCTCAACTCAAGCTACGGACAACTCAAAACACTGTTCTGTTGCCTATTTACTTTACCTCGTGTTTTCAAATTGTTTATACATTTCTTATTATTAATATAGGTAATGGCGCGCGGTAAAGGAGGAAAGTTTAACAACAGAAAAAAGAAACGACCCTTAAAACCGTTTAAAAAGAATAAAACAGAAGTAGTGAACAAAAAAGCTCTGTTTAACCGATATAAAAACAAACAAAAAGTTGAAGAAGAGAATTTAAAAAAGGAACAACTTGAAAGGAAACTAATAAAACAGCAGGTAACTTACTCGGAGAGTGAGGAGGAAGAAGATCCTTACAATTTACTCGTGTCTTGTTTTAATCAGCCTAAAAAGCAAAAAACTGTAGCTGAGAGTGATGAAAGTGATACCGACGTAGAATTGCGACAGGAGAGTGATGATGAGGCTATGGAGAGTGAATCTGAAAGTGCAGATCCAGAGATTGGAGATAAGGATGGGGAAACTGAAGATATTGGCAGTGAGCAGGACCCTGAAGATATGGAAGATGAATTTGATCAAGCCAGTGAGTCCGATATAAAGGTATGTAATTTATTATGGTAATATGAGGGTGGTCATCTTCATTAGACCCAAGATCTCTAAAATAGAATTCAATGGAATAAAACAATTGTGTAAACAAAGCAATTTTTCATGATTACTCTGTCCTGCCACAAGCATTTAAAATTTAGCTTACTAACAGTAACAACACTGCAAAAATAGTGTTGTTACTAATCTACGAGTTTGCCATTCTTGTTTAAATACACTAGTAATCTAGAAGAGCATTGGTATGATATTATTTTAAGGTATTTCTTTTATAATCAGAATACTTCCTAATTCTATTGCAGATAGTATCAACTCAAGAAATTGTAAATGAAGAGCAATATTCCTCGAATGATCCTTTCATCAAACACCTCCATTATGAATTGGGAGAAGACCTATTGGTGTCTCTTTCCAACCCCTCACCGGAAGCACTGGAGACAGTGAATAAAACTTGGCCAATCCTTGGCAACCTTGTTATTACAATACCAAAACCAGTCAAAATAAAGGCTAAAGTGAAATCAAAAGTGTCCCTACTTGAAGAGAAAACATATGCTGCACCTGGCGCAGTACCACAAATAGCTAGTACAGATTTTCAAAAACTATTCATTAAATCTCAAATACATGGCAATATTGTATCAGCAAATAAAACAAATTTAATAAAAAAAGACTTGGAACTTACTGAGATGTTTACACCACTTCAGAGAGAAATCTTTGGTATTATTAACAACTATCAAGATCTGTATTACCCTGAGAGGAATTTCACGAATTCTGAAGAAATCCGCTACATTTATTGCCTACATGTAGTCAATCACATGTTGAAAACTAGGACAAAAATCCTGCATCACAATGCTAAGCTTAGTAAAAAGACTGATCCGTCGGAGGAATATAGAGACCAAGGGCTTGTCAGACCCAAGGTAAGAATAATAAGCTGATGTTCTGATAAATTGTAATTAGTCTATCAGAAAATATTGGACACATATTTTTTTCTTTTGTCAATTAAACAAAAAAACGATGAAGAGATAGCCATTTAAAGTCCCGCGTGAAGTCTCGCCGCTGCCCCTTTTGCACGCCTGGCGGCACAAGCCCCTACTCTTGAACTTGGTGTGCTTCATCTGTTACTTGTTGTTTAATTGATAAAAGAAAAAAATGTGTGTGTGTGTGTGTGTATTTTCGGATTATTTTTAATTAAATTTTCTAATGGACTACATACAAATATATTTTTTTAATCATACAATTTTAATATTTTAAGGTTTTGATCTTAGTTCCATTCAAAAACGCGGCATATAAAGTTGTCAAAACCTTGATGGAGATTCTGGTGCCCAAGGAAGCGGGCCAAGTGGTGAATAAGAACAGGTTTGAAGAAGACTTCACTGGCGGCGAGCTGCTCATGCCACAGAAAAACCCTAAACCAGAGGACTATGAGCTGATGTTCAGTGGCAACACTGAAGACACTTTTCGACTTGCTATGACGCTAACAAAGAAAACATTAAAGGTAAAAATTGTGAAAGTAAATCTTTGAGTTTTGTTACATTATTTTCTGTCAAAGTTAGTAAAAGTATAAATAATTGGTATGAAATTATATGAATAGTTAAAGTCCATAAGGGCTGCAACAAATAATGTAATTCATAAAACATATTTTACTAACTCAGTCAAAATGCTTTTTGCTTTTTTATTTTAACTTCTTAAATGTTTATAAAATTAGACATTGTGTTAAAATCGCAGAGCAATGAACCAATAAAGCGATAAAATAGTTATCCAGTCCTGCAAGACATTACTGATTTTTAGGGTTCTAATTGGGGATTAGGGAAAAACGGAACTTATACGATCAACCACATGTCTGTTTGTACCAGCCAAATTGCACTGAAACTACTGAGCTGATGTATTGAAATTTATTATACATATATTTTTAAATTGTTGTTAAGAAAATAGGCGAAAATTGATCATTGTTAAGCCCTTATTAAACCACCATTATTAAACTATTGAGCCTTGAATATAATAGCTATTTATGCAACTGTATCGTAATAGAGGTCCTTAAAACACGAGTGTGGTTTCATGAAACAAGGCGTAGCCGAGTTTCATAAAAGGGTCACATGAGTGTTTTAAGGCCTAATTAAGTACAGTTGCATACAATATTTTATCTACATCCATATATTAAATCCTCTATCATGTGTTCAAGAACCATTGAGAATGACCTGTATTGCAACCAGAACTAGGACCTTCACTTTGCTGGTAATAAATTATGAGTCATTTCCATCGCCGCATCTAAAATATCGGGCGGAGTCAAATTTTCTTCGCGTTCACTGATATCAGACATTTTTAAGCATTGAACAAAATGTTCCCACGAAAATTCGTACAACGAAACGACACGTATTAATGGAATGGCGCTAAAACCCAGTACATCACTGCGCATGTGCGCGCATGCGCTAAAGCGGGCGCTGCCACAGACAAGTGACAATTGGAATCAAAACTTGGTGATATAAACTTTTTAGATTTGCCCTGTATCGTAATGGTGAAAAAAATTGTATTATAACATAATTTCGTTAGAAGAAAAGTGTTATAATGTGTTTTTTTTAATATTTCGGTACTGTGCTTAAAAGTATGTAAATATAAACTCGTTTTGAATTTTATAATTCGAATTTTACGATATATAAAAAAAATACAGAAAATACATAGTTGTATATCTATAGATTACTAAAAAAAATACAGGAAATCTATAGTATTTAATAGCATATGAAATATCCGTAATGTCTAGAAACGTACGAAACCCTTTTTCATCATCATCATCATCCCACTCTATTTATGCGAGTTTAATTCACACTTGTCTTATTTTACTTCATAAGGCCCATGTTAAATTTTGATCATTAGAATTTGAAACTTAATGTCAATTAGTGAAGTTTGAAATTAGCTTTGACGAATGTCCTAATTTTAGGACATTGGGCCTTATGAGGGTAAGTAGGTAATAGGTATATTTATAGTTTGTGATTTTTTTTTCAAACAAATAATATATTTCTACTCTATTGTCTAAGTCCTCTATGAATAGTCCTCCATGATGATCAATAATCTAACATCTGTAATACACAATAAAATAAAAAAAAAAATAATCTGCAACACAATTAAAAAAAAAAAACTTCTCCTTGCAGCTTTACACAGACTTCTACTCATCAGACATCATAGTAGCATCGCCTCTGGGGCTTCGTATGATAGTAGGGGCGGAGGGCGAGGAAGACCGCGACTATGATTTTCTAGCCTCCATCGAGGTCCTAGTTCTAGACCAGGCGGACGTGGTGCTTATGCAGAACTGGGACCATTTACTGCACTGCCTCGACCACTTTCACTTACAGCCGCAGAAAACACGCGACACTGACTTCTCTCGAGTCAGATCCTGGGCTATAAATGGATGGTCGAAGTACTACAGGTAAGCACTTTAAATGATGTATTTTTATTGTAAACAATAACTTTTTCACTTCTCATGCTCTAAAAGTAGGTCAATATAGCCTTACAAGGCGGGAGTAAAGTAAGTAGTCCCTAGGGAGTAAATTCATTTTTAATTGACTTCGGGTGACTTAGATAAACTCAAACAGCCAGTACTTGTTTAGTTTTTGGCATAAAATAAGATTGTGTGTGGACTATTTTCATAACGAAAATGTTACGTTCTTAGTCTACGTGGTATTAGTTCCAGCGGCGGCCTTACCCAGTGCGAGGCTCCGAGCGGCAGTTATTTGCGAGTCCCTTTGTCCTTCGTAAAAAATATATGATGTGATGCGAAAATATACGTAAAAAAAACTATTTTTTTTTAATTTGCTTGGGTTGTAGCGCGACGCCCCTGCAAGAGCAAGGCCCCGGGCGATTGCCCTGTTCGCCACCCCCCAATGGGGGCTATCGCGTATGAATTTGCCACTAGAGGCGCTAGTGTAGCGTGAGGTCTCCGAAATGTCAAACCTCATAGTTTTTGGGTGAGCTACGCGGGTTTATTTATAATTAGAATAATTTTGTGAATATTTTGCAATATCTGAAATTAATTATGGCGAATATGCGTTCCGGGGCAATGAATGTCTGTGTTTTGAGACAGTTTTGTCTTTCGGAAACCTTTGTCCTCCCTTTTTTCCGAACAAAATGGGGACTATGCAACACTGTGGAATGCTCGATATTTTTATGGTACGGTTTTAAAGTGTATTAAATATGATTTTAATCTAATCTTTGTTTCACGCCCGTAATAACAGACTTTGAAAGCCGTACTTAAAAACCTCACGCAACAGTGCGCCATCTAGTGAGACAAAAAACGATAGCCCTCATTCCGCCACTGATTAGTTCTATATGCTTTTTCCGCATAGAAGGTGGCGCCATTCTATTTATTCCAGTTTGTGTATGGACCATTTCGCCGATGCGATTTTGTTATATCTGTGTCTGGTTGGAAATAAAAAAACTTATCGCTAAATCTTTGAAATGAGGGCTATCGCGTATGAATTCGCCGCTAGAGGCGCTAGTGTAGCGTGAGGTCTTATTTTAATTAGAATAATTTTGTGAATATTTTGCTTTACCTGAAATTAATTATGGCAATTATGCGTTACGGGACAAGGCATATCTGTATTTTGAGACAGTTTTGTCTTTCGGAAACTTGTCCTCCGTTTTTTTCCGAACAAAACGGAACTACGCAACACTGGTTGCTCGATATTTTTATGGTACGGTTTTAATGTGTATTAAATATGATTTTAATCTGAACTAAACTAGTTGTCAAGAACTACTTTTAACTAAACATGGAACTAACAATAATACAGACACGTATTGCTCGCTATCGAGTACCTGCACAATACCACGCACAGACTGAGTTTGAGTGGCCATCAGAGGTGTTGAGAAGATTATACATCATAAATATTTAATAGTGTACAACTACATTTTTAACACCGTAGATTCGCTATTTGGAGTACCTAAGGGATCGCCAATGCGGATCGGAATTATTTCCAAATATTAAAATTATAAAAAAATACTGTCCATGATATACCTAATCATTAATTTTATAATACGCCTTAGACATTAATGTCTTCTCGACAATAGATTTGAATTTTGTATCCGTTTCATCGGTAATATTTTTAGGTATTTTGTTAGGTATAAGAACGTACCTATGCAATTTCCCAGAAACGAATGTTTGGTTTTAGCCAGTCTGTAAGATGGAACTTTAAGCTTCCCAGTGTTTCTAGTAGCCTTTGCCTTATAGACGTTCGTGGGAAAATCACATAAGTTCTTCCTTATATACATAATTATTTCAAAAACATAAAAGTGACGGCAGGGTTAGAATCATGTTTCCTTAAAAAAAGATCTTAAAGATTCACGCGTCTTCAAATGATTGGGAGATAAATTTAAGTAACATTTGTCACATGTAAGTATGTAGTAAGAATGCTTTAGGTTCGGGATAACCTCTTATGTGGATACTCGTCATTATAAAAAGCGTGTGTAGAATAGTTAAGTTCTAGAGACTGATATGATGGGTGTACTTTCAAAATGTAAAATATATACCATTTGAAAAGCTTGAGGCACCTATGTACGCTATATGTGATTCAGGTTTAGTACCTAGTATGCATTATTAGTGCCTCAAGCTCAAGGTTTTTTTTTCTTTTAATTTTATTTTTAACTTGTAGACGGTCGCATATTCACGCCGACCAAAGTACTCATCAAGACGAATCCAACGAGCCCAAACTCGATGCGGTTGCGTCGTTTAATTACCCGATTCCTATGGTCACCTTCCAGCTCCATCATCAGACCCTAGTTACCATCTAGCACCAAAGTACTCGTCAAGTCAAATCATAGGAACCCAAACTCGATGGGTTTGTGTTGTTTCATTACGGACTTCCTATGGCCACCTTCCAGCTTCATCATCAGATCAGCTTCATGTCATAATAATAATGCATTGTCATCCGATTTACACATGCATGCAAAATTTCAGCTCAATCGGAAACTGGCGAGTGGATCAAATTTAACTTGCAAGTTTTTGGTAAAAAAATATTTGTAATAAAAGCTTTTTTTGCTGACTGTACTTTTTGTTGACTGTACTTGCATTGTCAACCAAACTACATTTGTCTATGCTATTAACCTTTGAAGAGTTCCGTGCTGCGGAGATGATCCTGGACTGGACTACCAGGATGTCGCTACCAGATTATTGTATTGTCACGCGATTTACATAAGTATTCCAAATTTCAAGTCAATCTGTTTACTGGAAGTTGGTCAAATTATACTTGCAAGATTTGACTACCGACAGACAGACAGACAATGGGACAGGTGAAACTAAATAAAAGCTTGTAAAAATGGCATGTGTAACACGATTTTCAGCAAAAAATCTATTAAGTATTTTTTAAACCTTCAGCCGGTCCGCGACCATGGCCAAAAAATAAATTAAAAAAAAAACTAATAAGCTAAGTGACGGTTAAAAATGCTAAAGGCCACCTGATCCGGCCGTTAAATTAAGTGACAGTTTAACCGTCACTTAGCGCTAATCAAGACTTGTGAAACAGAAATTTGAGCTCCATCTGTCCATTAAGGTTATGATTAAGCTAATCCGAACTTTAAGAAAAGTGGTGAAACAGGCCCTAAATATAATAAATAAAAAGAAATGTGATTTACAAAAACACAGTAAAAAATTGAGCCACGAGTCAATCAATCAATCAAATACTTTATTTTACATAAAACATGGTGTACAAAATAGGTCTTAAATATTATTAAGTTTCTCATGTTCTAGCTAGCATTATCTACATTTAAATCTTTTAATACATCCATGCGCTTTACCGATCGCGGCATTTAAATTGCAAGCACAATCTATTTATACTGCTCTGTATAGCGGTTGGTATTAAGTGCTTGCCTGATACTGATTTATGCTTCACATGCTGTACCAAAAATAATCTTGTTTACAAGATTTATGTTTATTTGATTCGCGTCAGGAACGGGAGTCGTATGTTTGATTAATATTATTTTTCAGGCAGACGTTGGTTTTTTCTTCAGTATCGCTGCCGGAGATAAAGTCGGTACTGAATCATAAATGCCAGAACTACGCCGGGAAGGTGATGGTCACGAATCCCGTTGAAGTGGGTACAATCCAGCAGGTTTTACTGCAAGTGCCGCAAATATTTCATAGGTATTTATGATGCTTGAGTCTATCTATAGAATATGAGTTTAGTTGGGTGGGATGGATTCCAAGCCGACAGTAGGTATTCTGTGAAGATGTAAAATGTTCCGATAGGTAAACTGCTTTTGTGGGTAATAAAGTTATAAACTATATACTATAATATAGACATTCTGAATGTCAGCCGTGTCTTTGTAGTCAATATTTATGTGTACGGGTAAAATCGAAATCGTTTAAACATATCTTTAATACTGATATCAGTTAGTACCTACTCATGCCACGACATAGTAAACTTGAATAGAGCACATTCAAAATCCACTAATGAAATAATTTTGCCAATATTTACATTGGATGAATATGTTGTGTACCCGTGTGGTGTCGGGTTAGAATTACAGCTCTCCATTTCTTCCGTGGATGTCGTAAGAGGCGACTGAGGATATAGGTTAAGGTATACCGTGGGCGACTGGCTAGCAACCTGTCACTATTGTACTTTTTTTTGTCAAACTTTAAACATATAATTGCTAAAAGTGGCTCCGAAGCGGTAACGTTTCGTGGTCTCTGCCTACCCCATTTGGGAATAGGTACGTATTATAATGAAAAAAAAAAAATACATATCGGTTGAAATACATAAGTACAGTTAAAATACCGAAAATTATAAAATATAACGGTTAAAATAAATAATAATCAAAAATCATATCTCGTTTTTCATATTGGTCGAAATACATACAATTAAATGCCCATGTTCATCATCATCTCCACTCTATTAACGTTGTATTTGCATGTTAAATTCTAAAAAATTAAGGACTATATAACAATGTCGACGGAGTTTCGCTATTCAGCGTAGTTAAGGCGCTTCGCGCCTGGACAAAACTCTAACCTAACCTAACCTATAGGATACCGACTGATCGGAGGCCGTATTGTCTAACAAATGACTAGGAACCATTATGCATTTTAACTAATATATTTTTGACCACTATGCACTATGTGTGTGTGTGTGTGCGTGCGTGCGTGCGTGCGTGCGTGCGTGCGTGCGTGTGTGTGTGCGTGCGTGCGTGCGTGCGTGCGTGCGTGCGTGCGTGCGTGCGTGCGTGCGTGCGTGCGTGCGTGCGTGCGTGTGTGTGTGTGTGTATGAATATGTTAAACTAAATTCAAAATTCCCTTATACTGCGCGTAGAAGAAAAAATACAGTCAATGATTTCGATTCACCACCCATAAGTTCAATGGAGACTCGAAACGTTTTTTACTTTTAACACACAAATGACCAAATAAATAATTGAACAGCAACGGCGAGTAGGTGGCGATTTCCCGGAAGACTAATAAATTAATATTCAAAATTATCTGCGTCGAAGTCCAAATCAAAGATTTAATTAAACGAATACGTATTTTTTTTTTCGAAAATACAGGAAGAAATTTTTGTATAGGTTTGTTTAAGTATTTTGCATTGAATTTTTGCCATTGTTTGATCGTTGTACCATCAGCCAAATGTGTGGTCTACCACCCTAAAGTTGATAATCGTTTGCATGTCACAAAACAATAATGCCAATAGATGTGTCTGTCAACTTGAAAGATCGACTTTAGCGACATATTCATTTGATAGGAACTTGTTTAAAAGTTGATAGACCACTTATTTGGCTGATGGTACCTAAGTTATTTTTATTATAGAACAAAATAAACAGACACGGCATTATAAGTGATTATGTATTACTAACAAAATGGATTGAAAGTCTGAATAAATATTATTATTATTATAGATGTATGACGCTCACCCGTCATCTCACGAGTAAGGAAAGGGGGATAAATCTAAAAATTTTGTGCAATAATTAAAATATTGCCCAGTACAGGCGCGGTCGCAGCCTGAAATACGGTACAAATATTGCAGATAGTGTCGCGGTTGAAAATATATATAGCCTGTCTCTTTCTCAAATGCAGCAAGCGCGGTCGTCACATGCCTATGAATCTTGAATGTAAAGTTTTAGTTTATCTATTCATATTGGTCATATACAAAATAGTCAAATACCGTATTATGGAGGGGGTCACTAAAAATAATACCTACATCGCGGCTAGGGGCAAAAATTGTTTTTTTTATTTTGTAAATTTTTAGGTTTCTCAATTTCACGTGTACGGGGGGGGGGGGGTCATGTCCAATAATATTTATATGTTCGACTAGTTGCTACGCAGAAAGACATATCTCATAATATTACTTTGCATAAAACTAAACTACCTACTAAATAAAGAAACAAAATACATTTATTCTCAACACAAGACACAACAATATTATTATGTGTTATTCCGGTTGTGAATTTGACACTGGCTCAGTATAATGCTGAATCGATATTATGCAAGATAAAGAGAATCCGCAAGTAAAAAAAGTTTATACCTACTTAGACCCTTACACGAAAAAAACTTGGGTTTTCATTACGGGGTTGCAATCAAGTAACGCTGCATGTCACGACACGATTACGAGCAAGTGTGATGAAAACGAATATAATCTAACTAATTATGCTTAGATTCAACGCTACGAGTCCACTGGCGGCGGTGGACGCGCGGTTCGAATACTTCATCAAAGAGGTGCTGCCCAAACAGCGCGACCCGCTCATGAGTCACACCCTCATCTATGTGCCAAGTTACTTCGATTATGTGCGCATACGCAACCACTTTAAGAAAGAAGACATTGGCTTTGTACAGATTAACGAATACGCTAAGGTATTTATGGTTTCTATATTTATGTTTAATCTTAACGACCGCGGGGTTATCTGAAAATTTTTGAATCACTTCACTTGTCATAATTTC
This sequence comes from Choristoneura fumiferana, assembly GCF_025370935.1. Taxonomy (NCBI): domain Eukaryota; kingdom Metazoa; phylum Arthropoda; class Insecta; order Lepidoptera; family Tortricidae; genus Choristoneura; species Choristoneura fumiferana. The sequence goes on along the minus strand of NC_133482.1, from coordinate 6,688,631 downwards.
ATTTGCCATAATAAATAAATATCATGGGACACTTGACATCAATTGACCTAGTCCCAAACTAAGCAAAGCTTGTACCACAGTATAACAAGTTGGGAGGAGCCCCAGCTGCATACTTCGCCGTTCTTAGTAGCTTGGGACAAGTCTTCTAGGGCTATCGCTTTTTTTTAACATTTAAATTTATAATAAAATTTATTATGGTGTATGCACCATGAACACACACATGTACCTACTGTGAGTGCGTGCAAAATTTCATTTCGCATAAATAAGGAACTAAGATTTCATCTATTTATATAATTATATTTATTTCTTTTTAATTAAATTCGACAACAGGAACTTTAAGTCCGCTAAATCTAGAAACCGAGAGTTTACCCCTAATTCATTTTGTTTCATATAATTTCGCAATACCAATATGTATCGATTCGTAATTGATTATACGTATTAAATTTGTGACAACCCTTCCCTACTTGCGTAAATACCTTTAGTAAATTGAGTAACGCATTTTGGGTAACTATCTACGGTCCAGTTACCTAGCTCCCATCGAAAAAATTATTAATTCAGGGTGATACAAATTCAGGTTGGTCCTATTTTTCTTTGAATACTTACCTATATTTTTTAGGATGGCAAAATAGCACGCGCAAGAGACATGTTCTTCCACACGGAAGCACACTTCTTACTGTACTCTGAAAGAGTTCATTTCTTCAGGCGATTCAGGATAAAGGGGATTCGACATATAATATTCTACCAGCCGCCGACTTACCCACATTTTTATTCGGAAATGTGTAATTTTATGCAGGTATGAACTAGTTAATTCATTGTTATATTGGCTTTATAAAATGCGCTATGGACTTACAAATACTCCACCATAGACGACAGCGTACTGAAACTCACACAATATTTCTCGTACCTTCTAAATGAGACTATAAGGACTGGCGCATGAATACAACTTTCACATCGACTAAACTGTTTAGTTCAAGGATGGCCAATAGTTTTTCTAGAGGGGCAAATTTTTTTTTTAATCTCAGGCGGCGTCGAGCCACTATTTTCAGAGATACTTAACTACTTAAATTAGTCACGCTATTGGCCAGCTGGCCGATTAACGCGTTGACGGACAAATTCAAATGCTTTGACTTGCCATTTGGCCAGTCTTGGTTTAGGCACTTGTCCCACCGCCGACGATGAGCGAGAAGCGAGCAGAGCGAGTAACTAGAAACGATTGGGCGAGTGTTCGAGCACGACGGGCGATTACTCGCTCTACTCGCTCGAGCCGGGCGGCCGCCAAGCTAACAGCGCTGAGCGAGTATCGCTGAGCTAGTTTTATAGCTCAGCGAGTCTTATAGCTCTTGTCGCTGCGACAAATGATGTAAGAGCGAGTTCTGGCCGGCAGTGTGAACCGCCAGCGATGAACTATTAATATATGTGTCTCTTTTACTCACACAGGATCTTATATCTTTTGTTCGTTTCTTGAGCGAGAAAATAGTCGATAGCCAATCGTTTCCTCGCCGGCGGTGAGACAACTGCCTTATCCATGCAAACGTAGCTATGTATCCGCTAGCCCGGGCTAAAAAATATAACAACTTTTCCATCGACTAAACTGTTTGATGTATGCAGAAGTTATATGTATGCGTTAGCCCCAATGTACCTATTGTTTGGCGCAGGAATCGAACCAGAACAAGTACGGTGGAAGCGAGTTCAACATGTCGGTAACCACTCTGCTGTGCAAATACGACGCGGCTCGCGCGGCCGCGGTTGTGGGTGGCGCCCGCCTCGCTGCCATCATGAGCTCTGACAAACCTGTGCATATGTACGTCACTGGCGGGTAACTGCAGCTCTCCAGGCCACGCTGTTAGTATCTCCACCAGAATATCTAAAGCAAGCACTTCACTGGACTTCGCGTGTTCGGGTCACGCTATTCCGCATCTCTGTCTCTCATGCTAAAACGTAATGTTGCATCTCTTTCGCTCTCAAAAACATATCGGCGAATACGTCAAGTGAAATGCTACTGCGTTCCTACTACCTACAGCCCCATTTAGACAATACGAGAACTTGCACGCAAGTTTCACTACATTGCGGTATTTGTTTGATCATCTGATTTTCATTGTCCCTCATTAGCCCGAAATGTAACGCACGCGCATGCAAGTTCTTGCATCGTCTAAATTAAGCTTATATTCACGCTAGTACCCTATTTGTTGGATTGTAAAAAATTACTTGTATAATTACTTGAGAAGCGAATGTTAATCCGTGAGCCGGTATTGAAACTGTTGAAAGTGTTATAAGTCATTTGATATTTTAAGAGTATGTAAGTGTTTTAATTTAATACCATTGCTTTACGGTACTTGAAAAAAGTGCTTCATATTTTATGTAAATATTATAATATGTATTAAAATTTTCTAGCGTCGACAATAAAATTATATTATATGTAATTCTCAAGCAGTTTTATCCAAAAACTTTACATCTGATCCCAATTACTACGGCTCTGCGTAATTTTAACCGTCTTCAGAAAAAGACGGTGGTTATCAATTCGTTTTTTAATTTGAAAAATGTTTCTGATAGGGTTCTGAATGGTTCCGTAATTTACCACCATTGCCATAAAAATAAACTAACAAAGTTAAGTTCTCTACTATAGGTAGGTATTAATTACAGATAGAGTATATATAAAGATTTATTGAATAATGTTTTGTCATCGTATTTTGTCGGATAAGTTCTTATTTATCTCGCTTTCTCAATTAACTCCAGTAAACTTCAATAAGCTAGTTGAGAAAGCAAGATAAATACGAACTTTTGCGACAAAATACGATGGCAAAATATTATTCACTACATCTGTAATAGGTTATATATGTGTATACTTATTATACACGATTATGGGCCTACTGGGCCTTAGGGCAAATTCGCCACTGTTAGTAGGCCTTAGAGAGTGGAAACCTAGTGGAAACACAACCAGGAAATAAAAATTAAAAAAGTTTTTTTTTTCATAGTATCTAAAAATATATTACACAATAAGTTATCTAATACAATTCGGTACTTACTTTAGCTAAGGTTTGTGAATAAAACGTATCTGCATTCAACAATAGTTGTAGCATTAATACGGGACGTCTTCAATCGTCTTCATATAAGAATTGGGAATTGGGTAAAATGAGAAATTTCACATTTCATCGTTTTCTACAGGCACTACTAAAATTTAGAAAAAGTGAAGACATATTATGGTCTTAGACTACGCAATTAAAGGTTAGTAAGTATATAGCTTTTGTAAGTAGCTACGATATGTTTGACAATAACATGCAAAATAATATGAGATCAGCAAGTTGGTCTACTACCAAAAACGTTAATAATTCAATAAATACGTAAAATATAAGTAGGTAAATAAAATATTTCTCTACATAGTTAACATCTGGTAATACTTAGCGCTAGGTACACTTAAATTTTGTTTAGTAAACCTGAAGCAATAAACCTTCATCTTAAATAAAACTACTTAAGGAACTAAGAAATTATACATGAAAAATATCACTACGCAAACCATCGTTTTACTTTGGTGTTTCGGAATCAGCCTTGGGATGTCATTGGCGCCAACAATTAGAACTACAGAGTAACCCCCTTATTCATAGAAAGTTTAGCCTTTTAGCTTAAATATATCGCATACCTAGAAGAGTATCAACTTAAAATTAAAACTTATACATTTTAATAAGTTTTAAATTAAAATAGTGTATTATTTTAAGTTTTTTTGCAAAGACAAATATTACCCTTATTTTAAACTAAAATAGGCTTAGTAAGCGTTATGCTTAAGAGGGTCACCTTCTTACAATTAAGACGAAATTTGTGGCAGAGCATGAGAATCTTAAATTCGTGTAGTCAAAAACTTAAAAGAGTTATCGACAAGATTTCATGGTTTTACCGTCGTCATGTGACGCTGGAGTTGTCGGCGCGAATGGCATCCGTGCTTTGAATATCATTGAGGGTGCTGTAAGGTGACCCTGAGTATTCTTCGCCGGCTTCTGAGCTCGGCTGGAGGGCGCTGCTGGTCGCGGGGACGTCTGTGATGTTGGCTGTTGTTGATTGAGTCAGCGAATCGTTCACTGGGACACCGCCTCTTCCTGCAAACAAGGAGTCTGGTTAGATGTGTTACATTACATTTACATTTTATTAATTAAAATTCTCCAGATTACCTAAAGCTGACGTGGTTGGATTAGGGCCATCGATTATGAGAAAAACAAGTACCACCATGTAAGCGCGGCACTAAGATATTTAGAACTAGGCATACAGGCTCCAATCATAAAATCTAAAAAAAATATTTAGTATATTTCTTATAAGTCGCCATTATAAATATCGGAGCTGGCTATGTGCTCAAAAGTATCAATCGCGTAAGTGACCAGATAATTTTGAGCACCTAGACATCTACAGATGTTTAGAAGCATGTGAATTACACAAACTGTTTCGCAGCAGTAGCAGTTTCAGTTTTGAATTTTATGGCGCCGGCAAATGTAGTGCAGACGCTATTATTTACGTTTGTTCCAGTTAAGATTAAAAATATGTACAGACAGAGAGTCTTGTCAATATTTAAAATACCTACGACATACCTACATCTTTTTGCAGTGTTAGTAATTATGTACTTTTCAATTTACTGTACGTTTCTCGAAATAAATGTGAGTCTGTTAAAATACCAGCAGGCATCAGCTGGGTAGGTATTGTCGGTATCACCGATGTTATATTTGCTAGCTTTTCGAGTGCTGTTTGTAGGTAACCGGTTAGTTCTTTTCCATTTAAGTTATGTCATAATATCGGTTTCTTCTTCTCTGCCCAATATAAGTCTAGATTTATGGATATGTTCAAAAGTGCTGTTGAGAGAAAACTAATTATTACTCAGAATGTGGAGATTGCAAGTTTACGTTTACGTCTTTATTTTACGCGCTGCCATACCATTCATACTGATCCTTCCAACAAATTTTTAAGGACCATAGTGATACCAAACCCTTAGGACCTTGGTAGTTTGATCGAACTTGTGTTCTGGTCAAGCTGCGTTAGATACCTACTTATAGTCTGTCATAAAAGAGTAGAAATTAAAAAGTGGCAACACTGGTGTCATCCCTTTCAAACCCTGACAAACCAAAAAGGGAGGACACTACAGTGTTGCCACTTTTTAATTTCTACTCTTTTTTTGACAGACTATAGTGTGAGTTACACTTACACCAAGTTAATATATATAGCGAGAACCAATGTCAAACTCTCCTTGAGTTGTTGGTACTCATGGGCGATGGTGACTATTTCCCATCAGATGACCCGCATGCTCGTTTGCCTCCCTCTCATAATAAAAAATAAAACCTGTCGTCAAATTTCCCTGTAGGTACTGTACTAACCTCTTGCGTCCATTGATTTGAGACTGGCAGCATAGTTCCATTTTTGAATAATAATATTGAACGGACGCAAGCGTGTGATAGAGAAGACTTGTTTCCGAGCTGCCAACGTAGCGAGTTGATTTGAAATACATATGAAAAGATCATAAAGAAGTGTTTTTCTTAATATAATAGAATATAATTAGGATAGTGGGCCGTCCGTCCACTACAGTACTGTCAAGTGCAGAGATATTGACACGGTCAAAGTTACAAAAATATGTGTACCTACCTACACGACTTTATGCACTAATACTATGACTTTATGTACTACTTTATGACTTTAGGCTTTATTAAGGTCGGGTATACAGATTTTTGTAATTTTGGCCGTGTCGATATCTTTGCACATGACTGTACCTACCTACATTTTACGCTTTACATACCTACGCCCAGTCATTGCGTTTATCACTGAAAATCTCAACTTATATTACAGCGGACTACTGTTTGACGGAAATCGAAATCGCTGTTCCTGCCAGTTCTAATCACACTTACGAGTACGTGTTTAATGAACTACACCATACCTTGCTTCTCCGCTAACTCTGTGCACATATATATTTATAACCTCCCCCTCCTTCCACCTCTAGCACATCTAACGATATAATATTACACAGGCCTAACTGTTATAAAACACTAAATAAAACAACTAACGCGTTTTTAACTATTTACTAGCTCATTCTCAAAGTTAGTAACTAACTATAACCCGAGTAGGTAAACACCAGGTGTCAAACAAAACGAATGCCATACTAACCAGTAGATAAAGATTTGAAGAAACCATAAACTACCAACATTACCTACCTATTTTTCTTAACATTAGTCCCGAAGCTTATCCTCTTATTTTAAATTTCGATGTTTTTAATCGACTGCGACGAAGGGAATTAAGTACTATTTATTAAAAGTTGTAATTTAATCAATAAATACCTAAATAAATATCATGGGACACTTGACACCAAATTGACCTAGTAACAAACTAAGCAAAGCTTGTACTATTGATACTAGACAACGGATAAACATACTTATAAAGATAAATACATGAAACATCCAAGACCCGAGAGCAAATATTTGTATTATTCATACAAATATCTGCCCCGGCCGGGGATCGAACCCGGGACCTCAAGCTTCATAGTCAGGCTCTCTAACCACTTGGCCATCCGGTCTTCCAATGTTTAACAATGACAAAAAAAACCTATGGACATATAATATCTAATAAACGTGCGTACCTACACTCGCTAGTACTTACAAGGAAAGGTACCCAACTGGCCGCTCCGATTTTATTTTATTTTATGTGTTAGAGAGTAATTCAAAATAACGGACACATATTTTTTATAACTGCCCAAACTCAACCTATTCGGAGAGATTGACCTCTCAAAGTACTAAAAAGTGAGCAAACCCTCTACCTTCTGTAGAAATATTGAGCCGAAATAACAAAACACCCGGTCCAATATTTTTTTATGTTCTCCAACATATAATCAAGCCAGTAATTAACAAGCGATTTGCTTTAACAGCACTTTCTACGGAAGTTAGAGGGTTTGCTCACTTTTTAGTACTTTGGAGGTCAATCTCTCCGAATAGGTTGAGTTTAGGGTAAATAAAAAAAAAGTTTCAGCAACTAAAAAAAATACGTGTCCGTTATTTTAGACTACTCTAACATATCCAGACTAATATTATAAATGCGAAAGTGTGTGTGTTTGTACGTTTGTGTGTTATTGTATGTTTGTCCGTCTTTCACGTCGAAATGGAGCGACGGATCGACGTGATTTTTGGCATAGAGATAGTTTATGGACCTGAGAGTGAATAGGCTACTTTTTATCCCGGAAAACAGCAGGCGATAACGGAATGCCACGCGGGCAAAAGCTAGTATAATAATAAAATAAATCGGGGACGGACAGTTGGGTACCTTTCCTTATTAGTAGGTAGATACTGGCGGACTCAGCAAGGTAAATTAGTGCAGTTCATTGATTGGAACTCCGCAGAGTCTAAGTATAGTTGCACCAAGGTACTATAGCCATAATCAATATCCAAATCTGCCGTTAAACCTCCGTTAAATAAATATCGGCTTCCAGAAATAGAATAATAAAAATAGAATAATAAAATTACCTAATTAAAAAAAAAAAACAAATTTCTGGGTCACTGAGAACTCGTCGAAGGTTCAAGGTATAGTCGAGTTCAATTACCTATACACGCGACGCGATGCGGTATGTAGAGACACAGCTACCAACCAGCTCATGGCGAATGCTACGTTATGTGCTGCTCTTTGGGCTATTCTCGGTAATCGGCCGGATTCGTTGGTGATTTATGTCTTATAAACATAATCGGCAGTGAATAGCTGAATGCTCAATGCTGGTTATTGTACCAGTTGCTATATATAAAGCTCTCACGCCAAGTACAAACTCTAAAATAATGACACGTATATATTTAGTAGTAGAGGTCATATAGTTACGCACGCAATATGCAACAACATTAACGTTTTATTTTTAAATTAACACTTAATATATTTAGAATGAATGATTCATTATTTTGAGCGTCGGACTTAACCCAGTTTTTTGCACTTTGTCAGTGTTTTTTTCTGAACAGATGGTGAACGCCAGCCGTCCCTTGTGTAACTTTGTAACGCAGGATTGTGGGCGTGTCTGTTTATATACAGAACAGATATTGTGCAGAGCTGGAGACACTTGAAACATCTGTCCTCTTATTTTTATTGACGCTTCCAACATTATATGTGGAGCACTAATACCTAGCGCGTCGATAAAGGCACAGTGTAAGAAAAAGTTCTTGGACTTTGATAAAGGGTAAAATTTTCTAGATTGTTTTCTTTTCGTCGTTTCAGTGCGTTGACAAATAATAGGCTACAGTTGTAGTGAATAATAGTTTTGCCATCGTATTTTGTCGGAAAAGTTCGTATTTATCTTGCTGTCTCAATTAGTTTTAGTAAACTTCAGTAAGCTAGTACTCGTAATACCAAATTTCAAGTGGATCCTAGGATCCTACCAGCAAAAATAAATGAAACTAGACGTGCAAAATTTGACCCAAACCAACGTACAAGCAAACATTTTGCAACTTGCAAGTTAAATAAAAAGTTGTATAAAATAGTTTTAAAGCACTAATAGCTTAAATAGAAGCCGTGGTGGCCTAGTGGTTTGACCTATCGCAGAGAATCGTGGGTTTGAAAGCCCGGCTCGCACTTCTGAGTTTTTAGAAATTCATGTGGGTGTGTTAAGTCTGAGAGGAAGCCTGTGCCCATCAGTGGGACGTTATAGGCTGGGATGATGAAAATAGTTTTAGTTTCTTTATTATTTTTCGTTAATCCGTCTAAAAATTTTACCCGCTTGGGTTTATCTTTTAAACAAGAGATGTTTTTCTCACGTAGGTACTAGCTTAAGTACCTTCATAATGTATTCGGAGCACCCCGTCGCCCATAATTTAGGGAAACGAACGATCTAAGCCGACTCAGCCCCCGCTGTCCTAATGAGGGTGAAACGAGCCCGCGCTGCGGACGGTTGGCTGGTTAACACGATTACTACGTATTTATTATACAGATGATTGAGACAAGACCTTACCGATGAAAGCTTTTATCTTTTTCATATAATTGAATTTGTGTCGCTCACCAAATTTGATCGTCGAATTATGAGCTTCTGTGAAAGTTAGTAGTATAAACATTTGATAAAGATTTAGAAGAATAATGATGTAGAAGAATAGTAGATTGTTGAACGAGAGAGGGAAACAATCAGCAGGAGAAGTGGATGAGCAGTTACGGTGCTCAAAATGATCTACACACGACTCTACCTACTGCCAAAGTAACGAGTCTTTAGATTATTTCTACTTCTGCTGCTGACTGTACATAAATAACTGCTTATCTACTTCTGCTGCTGACTGTACATGAATAATTATTCATTGGAATATTGTTTAAATTTTGATTTCTTCGGAAGTGTTAACGCAACCGTTACAAAGTTTTCGTCGTAAAAAATGATTTTTAGGCAGATAAAAATGGCCCAATACTGTTTAACTGGGTCAATCAACTTTTTTTTGTCACACGTTGCTATAGTTACGCTCTCCTGAGTCACTCTTTAAACCGTAAGTTTATAGGATTAAAATTTGCCAAACATGCATTTTTGTGGTAGTTTTAAGCCCCTTTTATCATCTAATAAGCATGTTGAAATAGTTGATCCAACCAACAAACGGGTTTCCGCGGCTTCTATATATTTTTTAATTTTTTTACTTGTACTTACAGTCACCTGCATTAATATCTGCCACAGCGGAGCGTGTAAAATATCTGACACGTCCTACCGGCCCTGGACGGTGAAAGAGACGCATGCACAAAAACAGCATACTGCAGAGATGAAAATGCTGAGGTGGTCGGGAGGGGTAACAAGATGGGATAAAGTACGGAACGAATATATACGTGGCAGCTTCAAGATAGCCCCTATACCCGAGAAATTTACGAAAAGTCGACTGAGGTGGTACGGCCACGTAATGCGTAGAAATCAAGAAGACGTGGTCCAAAAAGCGTTATGCCTACCGGAGAACAAAAGAGGCCGGGGACGCCCCCCGTCAACCTGGTGGACCAGAATGAAAAAACTTATTGCCAAAACAATTTACCCGACCCGACCACCCAAGACAGAACGTCTTGGCGCCTCGTCAAGATTAGGAGAGCCGATCCCACTTAAAGTATCATCGTGGAAATAGAGTCGTATCGTACCTATCAGATATTTATGCATACTTTGTTGTGTCAGATATTGGTGTCGGTTACTGTAGGTACAACCCGCCCGATTAAGATAGTCGAGTCGGGTCTTGGATGTTTAATAGTGCTTATGTATTTACTTAAGTATGTATTTATCTATTTTAGTATCTTTATCCGTTGTCCAGTACCCATAGTACAAGCTTTGCTTAGTTTGGGACTGAGACAATTGGTGTCATGTGTCCCATGATATTTATTTATTTATTTATTATACAGCAAAATTTTGTCACTGACTTAATAGGATAGCTGCGAAACAGTTTTGAATTCGATCGCGCAGATAAAAAAACAATTTAAAAAATCTTTTGAAGATTTACATAATGGCCATAAAGCGATAATCATGGATTAACATTTTGCTTTGTCATATTTTATAGCTTTGAGAACAGCTAATTAATAGTTTACGCGTCCATAACTTTGTTTTCATGTACGTCTCGTAAATTTTCGTGTTGTGTCGTTAAAATGGTGTTTGATAGATCCCCACTTGCTATGCGATCGTAAAATTCCGATATCCATTATATTATCAGCAACAAAAATGACTTACACTTGTCTCTTTTATTTTACGTTCGTGCTTTGTGCGGTTTGCTGAAGCAGGGGAGGGCATGACGCGAGTGGGTGGTATAATGGTATTGCTAAAAGAAACTTGGGTTCGCTCACCTCTCACCTACCGGCACTGGTACAAAAACTACAAATTGAACTCATTCAAGTCCATCCAAGACCCGAAAAAGAGCTGCGGTGAAATCAAAATGACTAATATAGCCATAACAATTGCCGATCCCTCGCTCTATATAGAAAATCAAGAAACACAATGGAGATTTAAGACATCTAAGTATGGTGTGACAATGCTATTGGATGAAATATTATTTAGGTGTTTAAATAGGGTTTGTCTTTAAAATTAGGTACCTGACGCATTATGTACGCATAGGTAAGTATTTTTGTCAAAAGAAAAGAAATCTGATATTGCCTGTCAAAACGACAAACATGTAAATTAGGTTAAATACTAAATAAGTCACAAGACATGCGGTTTATATGACCTACTACGGCTACAACATAGTGCAAGCTGTGTCCAAATAATCGTTGTGCCATGAAGTGCTGCTTAAACATCAGTGATGGATGATATAGTATATTGCTAAAGTGAGAATTGATAGGTACAAAAAGTATAATATAATGTTTTTCAGTGTTTACTCCTTTATGAAGTTTTTCTTGTTCAGTAACTCTCTATAAGGATACCTTTTTAGTCAAGGCTCTTATTGGTAAGTGGAAGTCAGATCTAGTGGTTTATTTACAAAAAACCGGCCAAGAGCGTGTCGGACACGCCCAAAATAGGGTTCCGTAGCCATTACGAAAAAATTAAGTAATGTTTTTCTAAGGATTTCGTATTTTATACGGAATGTTCCAAGTTCAGGTATATTTTATACCTTAGGCTGCTATGTACTCTTAAACTACTAATAATTCTCAAGCAATCTTAGCCGTTGTAGTTTTCCTTGAAATTTTGATATTTTTACTACCATCATGAATTTTTTCAAATTTTCAACCCTCAATTTTCATGAAAATTTGCACTTTAAAGTTGAATATTTCGCAAACAAATCAGTGAATCGAAAAATCGTCTTAGCAAACCCCTAATGGTTTTAAAAGACCTATCCAACGATAACCCACACTATAGGGTTAGCTGAGAAAAAAAATCACCCCCACTTTACGTCTATGGTGGTACCCTATAATTTTTTTTTACAATTTTTGTTATACCTACCATTTTGTCGGCATAGTTTACATATATATCCGTGCAAAATTACAGCTTTTTAGCATTGATAGTCCCTGAGCAAAGCCGCGGACGGACAGACAGACAGACAGACAGACATGGCGAAACTATAAAAGGGTTCCGTTTTTGCCATTTTGGCTCCGGAACCCTAAAAAGGTAATCAAGTCAAGAAATAGGAAGATTTTATACTGTAAAGCCTCTATTACAGCTTGTAAAGAGTGGAAAGTAGGGCTAGGGAAGCGTTCCGGAAGTGTGACCTACCGGTGTGGGGCATTAAGCATGTAGGCATTGGTGTAGTGCTGGTTTGCTGGTCTACAGTGTGAGACACCTTGCGCTGCGCATACTGCGCGTCCTTGGGCTCCCAGAAGAACACGTAGTAGAGCGAGAGCATGATGGCGGCGAGGGAGACGCAGAACACGTATACGATGACGGTGAGCACGCGCACGGTCTTCTTGTCGCGCTTGCGCTCGTAGAGCGCGTCCAGCACCAGCTCGTGGCCGGCGTGCGCCGCGGCCGCGCCCGCGCCGCCGCCCAGCCGCACCGAGCCCGCCGCCGACCGCATGCTGCCGCCGAACGACTTGCACGACATGCTGCTACCACTGCTGTCACGCTCTCACGCGCCCGAGTCCGCGACGATGCACCGCCGCACTGCTGAGCGCCGTCCGGCTCGATCCAGGTAAATGGGGCACGCTTATCGAATGGCCCAGTTGGGCCGATGCGCCGCGGGCAAGTCGCGCCGCTCGCCGGGTCACGCTCGTGTCTGCTGCTTGACACCTCCTGAGGCGGACTGCTGTTTCATTATTCTCGCCGCTCCAGACTTCATTTGTTTATCCTTTAATTTCACGCACGGTACATGTGAATCTATTCCAGTTAGGCTGACGTAGTCGCACGATCGAGCTTCGTCTGTCATGAAGCCGCCGCTGAGTTTACATTGTTTCTGTTAATGAGCTATTATGTTTTCATCCAGCGCCCGTATTCAAAAAAATTGAATTTAACGTGGACGGTGCTTATAATATAAGTCGTAAGCGATCTCGTACGTATCACAGTTGTGAGTATGTGCTCGGTAAACACAGGGCAGTCGCATGGAGCGGGGTCGGTTGTTCGCGTTCGGTGTTATTTGTGTCGAGTGTTGTCGGGTGGGTTAACAATACGCTAACGAAGTTAATTGAGAAGAGGTCGTGCCGTTGTTATGACAGCGAGTGTTGGAGGCGCGTGTGACGGCGCTGCGCGTCGGGCGCCGGGCGCCGGGGGCGGCAGCGCGCGCCGCCCCCGGCGCCCTGCTCGCTCCCGTCCGCGCCGCCAATCTGTGCGGCGCCGCCGTTGCTTTGCACGGATCAATAACTCATTTTGCGAATAATTTGCATTTTTCAAACATTAATCTCTTGGCTCAACTCTCCCTTACTTCCCTGAGATGAAGAAAACGTTAAAGAAAAATTGTAAAAGCTCTGCTCTGTTTATCACTAAAAAGAACAATACGTACATTGCATCAAAGGTAAAACTGACCATTGCAAGGAATGAAACGACTTTTAAGTTTAGCCAATTACTTACTAAACACTGATGTTTGCATTGGGACCATTTTGGGGATCCGTAGTCCTACAAGGCACCCTAAAAATCCTGTCGCGACTAACTATCCGGAAAAAAAAACCGTGTCTTAGCTTATTTAGAGACTGTGAGTGCCAAAAGAGGCTATAATTTTCATTGGTATATCGTTCGACCAAGTAAAATAAAATCGTGAAGAAAATTTATTGACTCAGGTGTTACTTTGCGATGGTCCATATCAATGAACTACACTAATTTACCTTGCTTCTCCGCTAAAACCATGTACCACAGCTACGACGTTGCGACACATATATATGTTATTAAAAACGTATAACCAGCAGAGCCCGGAATTTGCGTGACACTTTTGACCTGTCATAGTAACTTCTCAATAACCGACTCTACCCAAAAGATATCGATTTTTAGACCTTAATTTTTAACACGCCAACGAATAATTGCAATTTTAATAGTAATGGGCCACATACCTGTGACTAATACCCCCTCCCCCCCCTTGTCACGCCTATTGCTATGAAAATTGCAATTACCTACTTTGTTGGGTGCTAAAAATGGTTAAAATTGGTGTAACGTACTTTATGGATGGCCGTTAACCTTTACAAGTTAACTATTAATAAATAAATATCATGGGACAATTGACACCAATTAACCTAGCCCCACACTAAGCAAAGCCTGCATTATGGATACTAGGCAAGGCAACAGATAAACATACTTATATAGATAAATACCTAGGTACTTAAATACATATCTTACGTCCAAGACTTTTTAGTTAGGTACGTAGGAGCGAAAAACAATCTACCATTACCCTCGTCATCTGTTTAGTTTGTCAATTTGGCATTTGTCAATTTCAATTTTAACATCAATCCAATTATACTTAAGTACGGTTTGTTATATAAAGATAGAGCGATTCCGGAGCGCGAGAGCGACTTTCAATAAATATTTACAAGCATCGATATTGGCTATTTCAAACTATGATTAGGTACGATTGTTCTGTAAACGAGGCGTCTCTTAAGGCGCCGAGTAAATGTTCAATAGCGAGAGCACAAAGGGAATTAAGTACTTACGTCTTACAGGATTGGACGGGATCCAGAAATTCATTTATTGGCAGATAGGTAGAGTCATCATTAACGTCATTTACCTTCAGATATACAGGAGAATATCTGAAATTGAGTATTTGATTTGAATATTAGACTTATCTTCTTCTCGCTATAAGAAAGCCATAATCCCACTATAATATTTTAGATGTGAAAGTTTGTAAGTGTGTTTGTTTGTTTTTTACCTCTTTACGTGTAAAACGCTGAGCTAATTTAGATGAAATTCGGTATATCGGTATCGGTATCGGTATTCGGATATTTTGAGTCTCGGGTCCTTCGAGGACATAGGATAGTTTTTATCCCAAAATAAATGCATGTTCCCACGTGATAGCGCTAAACGAATTTTACGCTAACGGAGTCGCGGGCAACAGCTAGAGATACATTAAAAGTAATCAGTTCCGGCACGGAAGTTGTATCAAATTTACAACAGCTGTAGCTCTTTTCTTATGTAATTGCGTGTTGTGATCAGAGAATGAACGATGATATCTATCTCTAATTCGTTGATTATATCATTCTTATTGCTTCCTCTCTTTTGCTCTATGAGCAAACTGTTGCTCAATAGCAGCTATTGCAATGTCCACACGACGACATTTTAGTCGTTACAACTAGTATGTGTGTTATTTTTAATCTACTTACCACCTAAATTCAGATCCTAGTGGTGTTTGCTTCCCACCAAGTGACCCGCATGTTCTTTTCCCCCTCTAATATAAAAAATTGTAGAGTTGGTCGTATCTCTAAAATATATAAATAAATTCGTGCCCTAAGTTTGGCTCATGTTAATCCACAGCAACTTGTTGATTGTGTATTTATTTACTTCCCATGGTGCCATTAACTCTAAAGACTAAGGGGCTGTTTCACCACCCATTGTTTAATTTTAACTGACGGATAAATGTGATGCCGTCTCCGTATATTCGAACACAACAAACAGAGACCGCATCACACTTATCCGTCAAATAAATTTAATCAATGGATGTTAATGGAAACGGGGGTTAATTATAGCTAAATAGTTAAATATAGGCTACTTTACTTATATAATTCTTCTGTACGTGTGTTTATCACCTAAACTCCTTCTAAACGGCTAGACCGATTTCCATGAAATTTTGTGTGTATATTTCAGTAGGTTCCTGGATGGTTTGAAAACACAATTTGACCCGGTAGGTGGCGCTGCTGCCGGTATGTTATCATCCTACTTTCCTACTTATATTATAAATGCGAAAGTTTGTGTGTGTGTGTGTGTGTGTGTGTGTGTGTGTGTGTGTGTGTGTGTGTATGTTTGCTACTCCTTCACGCTAAAACGGCTGGACGGATTTGGATGTTTTTTTTACGTAGATAGCCGGAAATCTGATATAACACATAAGCTACCTTTTATCCCCCCGATATTTCCACGGGATAAGAAAAAAATCTCGAAATAACAACCGCTGGGCTTAGAGTCGTGAACTTTGGTGTGTAGGTAGCTGGACGTCTGGAATAACACATAGGCTACTTTTTATTCTGATATTCCCACGGGATAGGGATACAATCTTGAAATTTCAACCGCTGGACCTAGACTCTAGGTCCTAGGGCTTCTTAAACAGAAGGTTTGTGCCGGAGCATGGGCTCGTACCTTTGTATTTTCAGAATTTATGTGCGAAATTACATTTGAAATTTACCGTAAAGTTTACGGTGAAGGAAAACATCGTGAGGAAACCCACACACGCCTGCGAAGATATTTAATGGTTTGTGGAAATCAACCATCACAAAGATACACGTCTACTGGTACCAGATCATGCTTGACCAGATTTCCGTCTAACCATTTTACGTTTTGATTAATTAAAATTAATATAACTACATTTTCTTACTTTTCCAAAACAAATGGTTTTTGTTAAATCACTTTTTGAACAAAGTCAATTTAGCTCTTGTCAGCCTCCTAAAGGTGCACTTTCATTGAGAAAGATTAGCGGAAACGTGGAAAATTCATCAAGCCAGCGCTGCGGCTTGCCACAGCATCATGTAGTGCGGCTACCGCATAGACAGTAAGAAAGAAAAAAAAATTGTTGCACATTAAAAACACTAGAATAATACGAGTAGATACATTTACCTACACCCTTCCCTTCCTGCTGATATTGCTTTAGAATCTAGGTACTATCTTATCTACATACGGATATACTAATTTACATATCCATACCAACTTCAACTCTTTCATAAGGAATAGAAAGTAGTGGTAGTAGTTTTGCTTGTGGCAAAAGGGACCGGCTCAGTATAAGCTGAGTCCACGCAGCGAGCCGCGAGGCCTCGGCGCTGGGCATAGCTTAGATGCGCGCAGGAATACACTGCAGGGCTCTGCAGGGTTACCACGAAATAGGAATACACACCCCGAAGTTCGTATCGTTCGGTCCCTCTGACACATACTTTTTAATACGAAAGCGAGAGGGACGGTACGATAACAACTTCGATTTTCGAACTTCGGGGTAGGTCCTCTGAGCGCCGCAAGCCTGCAGCTGTACACGAATACAAACTGCTGAGGCCATTATTATGGAAAAGCGTTGCATTTTCGAGTGTGCCCGCCCACATATTACTTAATTGATTTTAAAACTAGTATCATATTCAGAAAATAAAGCTTTTCTATGATTGTAGATATAGGTATATTCTTGTTACGAATTTATTTATTAAAGCATATTTGACTTACAAACCTCATGTAGTGTTAAATACTTAATTCAAATATCAGCTGTTTCGTTAGGTATTTATATACCAGAATCAACTAATCGTAGCGAAAATGGAAAAAAAGGAACCCTATTATAGTTTTGCCATGTCTGTCTGTCTGTCTGTCCGTCCGCGGCTTTGCTCAGGGACAATCAATGCTAGCTGTTATTTTGCACGAATATATATGTGAACTATGCCGACAAAATGGCACAGTAAAAAAAATTAAAAAATATTTTTTAGAGACACTTGCTCGTTAATCATGTCGTAACATGCAGGCTACCGCGGTTGCAACCCCCCAAATACCAAGCGCGCAGCCTAAGGTATCGCCAATATTTGGAACAATTATATTTTTTCTTTTACAAATATACAATTTTACTCGCAAATGTGATGAAAAACATTGTATGTCGCACGGGCGGTACTAGAATTACGAACATCGACTCATTAAAGCCCTCAGTCTTCGACTTCGGGCTTCTAATATACTCTCGTTCGTAATTCCTTATTTACCGCCCTTAAGACACAATGTACTATTGCCGATTGTGGTCATCAAGTCATCAAGAGACGAGATTACGATGATGTGAATCTTTCTAAATCGGGATCTCGTAGCAAATGGGCTGTCTAATGCAATTAATTAACTCTAATAATAATCCCACTAATATTACAAAAGCGAAAGTTTGTGTGTGCAAGTAGGTATGTTTGTTACCTACTTCTTCACGCCGAAATGGCTGGACAGATTTGCATGAAATTTGGAACAGATAAAGCTTATGATACTCTAACTTAACACGTAGACTGCTTAATATCCCGAAAAAAAACATAGTTCTCATATGTATCATAGTCCATACATATGTATTACGAGTATATTATGTTACCTACCTACATAAGTAAATAAATAAATCGATAGATTGCACTGTGCAATTATAAACGCACTAAGTATAGGTAGTTTGCTTTTCATTAGAATAGGTATCTTTCATCAAAAAGCTAGTTAAGCTGAGTTTAACGTGAGTAAAGTCGCGGTAAAAGAAAAGCTGTTCGCTTACAATACAAGAAACCTTTATTAGGTACGCATTACCTTGATCTCAGCGTGAGTGAAGCCGCAGGCAGAAACACAATATAAAGGCAAGTAGGTAGCTATTTCAATTCATTTGTGGTAAATTCGTATTGCCTACCTAAATCCTGTAAACAACTGTATCAACACAATTGTGAATGTGCGACCTTTGCTCCGCAAAGTAAGCGAAACAACGATATATTTGGAGTTGTGTTGGACGCAATTGGGTTAAACGGCTAATTGGATTAAGGGAAACCCCTCGCGGCGGAACCAACCGCGGGGAAAAGTTTGGACATGTTTGCATATAATTATAGTGTTCGATTAGCTAAGTATTTGAAATTTGATGAACTTTTAACACACTATTATGGTTGTTACATTGACGTGATGAATGGGTAGGTCGAAAATTTTTTCGCGACAACAAAAGTTTATATTCATATTCATATATTCATTTGTTCATGTAAAGTCATGTACCTACATAGTTATAAAAGGTGTTTCAGTTATTATCCAGTCAGTCCATGACGTCCTGTAAGGGCACACAATAATAATAATTAGGTACAAAAAATTACAGTACGTACTTTTAAATTAGATTAGATTATTACAATGCAAAGAATTTATTAGGTATAATGTGCTAAATTTTAACTCATGCATTAATTTAATATCATTCATAGTTTATGTTAGGTATAACAGTTATAACATACAATGAACCTTTATTATAAGGGTTACAGGAAACTGGTAAGTACCTAGCTACACAGAGAAAATATTATTTTCATCACACTTGCTCGGCAAATCAATGATATTCCATGTCTGTATACCTACTAAATCCAATGGCCAAAATTGTTCCCGCGGGAATAATGGATTTACGTATAGTTTCTCCTCCCACGTGAGAAAAAGTTTAGTTTTAAAATTTGCAAATAACTTAGTAGGTACGTCCGTGTACTGCCGTTTCGCACAATGTTTTTTCCCAAATGTTTCATTTGGCAAATGTTTCATTTCCCAAGTATCAAATTTCTCCGAACCCAATTTTTTTTCTCAGAATATTTTCTTATGGTTTTATTAAAGAGCACAATACGATTAGGTTAGGTTAGGTTTATTTTATGAAAGTTCCGAAAATAATATGGTTTCGGAGAAATTTGATACTTGGGAAATTAAACATTTGCGAAAAATATTTTGCCCAAACGGCAGAGAACCAGGTATATAGGTACGTCATTTGAAACTAAAGAGGTTTCAAGTCAGCCAACGTTTTATATATATCTTTAAAACTTAGCTATAACCCAATTTTACACCATAAAACTTATCTACGCTTCATGAAACTACGTTATTTTTATATTTTAAATTTATATGAAATTGTTTTGCAATAATTTTAGTAAATATTTTTTAGCATGTTGGAAGAACCTGGCCGTATGACCATTCGAATTCTGAACTAAACACAGTTGTTAGCATTATTTAATACGAGCGGGAGTGAGAGGGACGGTACGATAAGAACTTCGATTTTCATTTAGACACAAAATAGTACTTAATTTTATTTTTTACATTTTCTCCCGCAGTGTGATGAAAATCATTGTGTGTGGCACGGGCAGTAAGGAGATTAGATAAGAACTCGAGACAATAATCGAGACTTTTAATAGACGCTCGTTAGTAATCCCCTTCTTACGGCCCTTAACCTGTCCTCTCCCAGAGGCACAAATTTGTGCCCAAATTCCTTTGATCCTGTTATCCTGCTGGGAGATGACAGATTAATGCAAAATGTATTGTACCTAGTAAGTACAGTAACCTTCACAGTAACTATAGGTACTATTGACATAACACTTTTAATATGACTTTATGTTATAATGTGACATAAAGCCATAGTAACAGTCTGTATTCGATTTTTTTACTCCCGTTCTCGTACAAAGGATATTCGGTGCTCAGTGAGCGCAACAGGTTCATAGAGTCAACCTCTCAATTATGCGCAACAAATGCCTTGTCCAGGCATAGCATGCGTTCTGAAATCTGTTAACCTATTTCCATTCTAGATAACCATTAGCTTGCCGGAGCAATAACTACCAGTGAACCAGTGTCACTGCATTTTGAGATTATTTTCGGGCGATTGCATGATTCCATATAGGGCTACGGCAGCGTGGCGCTCAACAACTCGAATCCAACCCCAATGTCTGAATTTTTTACGTGACCTCGATGATGTGATGAGATGTATGGAAAAACTTGTGTACGACGTGCAGCTGCGAGGTGTTGCATTGCATCCTGAGACATTCCTAACTCACGGTCCCATTCTCCAAGTTGCCTAACGAAAATGTTCACTCCACACCAAGAACTATGACGTTTGACATTCCACGCATAAGATTTGGGTACAGACCTGCTAGCTTAGCTACCACCTCGGCAATGTTCTGTCGAAGCTTTCACGTCGGATCATTTTTGACGTTCTAGCTACTTATCTTATGTACCTAGATGTTTCGTTCATTTTACGTGAGAAATACCTAGGTAAAATCATTAAAAAATTTAGTTAACATCATAAAAACTAAATATATCGCGGCGCCAAGACTTCGTAAATCGTTCATTAGCCCGTCATCGTAAATGATCCATCAAACATCGCATCACTCGCGCTTTTATACATGTGTTTAAATACCTATATTTGAAATTAAATAAATAACATATTTAGAAACACATATTTAACTATAACTATGAAATCAGCTAGGCGCTAGGGAATTCGCGATATACATATAGGTTCTTATGTAGTTAAAATCTACTTCTTTTGAGTTTCGCGGGCAAATTTTCTTCTATTAAAAACTGGCCAAGAGCGTGTCGGACACGCTCAAAATAGGGTTCCGTAGCCGTTATGAAAAAAAATAGTAATATATGTGTGGGTAAAGCGATAAGAACACGTCTTGCTCGGACGACGACTGCCGCGTCACGTGAAAGTTGTATATTAACAAGCGCACGCACACATAGGGCCGCGCGCACAACTGAGTTGAACTATCTGTAATATCTTTATCTTTAACGTTAATGTTTAAGACTGTTATGTAATTGGTAGTAAATACCTACAGTTGGCTTGGCTATTAAAACCTTTAATCGGTATTTTTTAGGGTTCCGTTTAAGAAACTCTTATAGTTTAGCTATGTCCGTTTGTCCGTCCGCAGCTTAGATTAGAAATTGTTAGTGCTAGTAATTTTGCAGGAGTGGGTATCTGAACTAATAGTAATAGTGTAGGATATCATTGGATATGTCTTTTAAAAACGTTGCTATCGAGTTTACTAATGTTCGATTTAGGGATCCATTTGCAAAATATTAGGCTTTATGTGCGGACCGCGGGAGACGAGCTGTCGGTAGGCCTCCAACAAGCTGCCTTAGGGGAGGCCTATGTCCAGCAGTGGACGTCTTTCGGCTGACATTATGTGCTTATTTTTGCTGTCTAGAGTAGATGCCCTTGGCTTAAAAAAATTGAAAAAATCGCATGAAGTATCTATAATGAATTTAAAAGGAAAACTTCGCGTTTCCCTACACGCATTTGGCCGGTTTACTTTTGGGACCAGTGCAGTATTTCCAGAAATACATATACAGAAAAACAAACAAGGTTCCCCTAAGCTTTGTTACATTGGTGTAGACTTATGTCGGATGTAATTTGGCCAATAAAACCTGCATAGAGGTACAACGACACATTCCGCGAAATCCTAGTTATAATTCGCTGATTTCTTCGATTTAGATACTTATATACTTTATGACATTTCTTACATTTCATCAAAACAAACTGTAGAAAATTAAGTAGCTCGCTACCATCGCTCCACGAATTCGTAGACCTTACGTAGACCGGCTACGACATCGTAGACCCAATCGGAAGGACCAATTCGGACACATGTTAGTTATGAGCTATGATCACTGAGCCAACAAGTCGCTTTGCCCTAATATCAGAAGAATAATAATTGAATCATAAAAATGGCAACTAAATATTAGTAGACCTAACGTAACAAGAATCAAGAAGACATGTAACTTTTCGGTTAATATTAATATCAAGTAGAAATGGTAGGACACTCCCGCTAGATAAATGGGTAATCATTTTGTTATTCATAGGCCGTTATTACATTATTATCATCATAGAAATATATTGTCGTCATAAATTAAGAAAATATTAAGGCGGGCGTTCAATGGTTGCGGGTAGGGTACTTATCATTTATTCCTGAAAACACCACACTATATTGAGTTATGAGTTTATGAGACTTCTGTATAAACGGGATCCACATAAGTAGATGTACAAGAATTTCAAGTTTCATGTTATACTTATTAAGTATATCAGATAATCAATATTAACGTCAAATCTAACGAAATCTTATATTATAGTTTCTATTAAATATTTAACGTTAATTAAACACTAAGCCTACCCCTGCTTCGCATCTATGTTCATACAAAATTTCATCCAAATCTGTTCAGCAACGTGACGGAGTAACAAACTCACGCACGCTCATTCAAACTTTCACACTTAGGGGTATAATTTTAATTGCATTGGAGACGGTTCTTAACCAGTAGGTAAGTAACTTTTTTTTACCTTTAACACAAGATTTACCTAGGTACTTAGGTACTAATTTAAAGCAGGATGATGACTTGATGAGAATCTTGGGAACCCCTTCTTTTTGAGAAAGTACTTCGTTGTAACTTTACTTTGAGTAAGAACTCGTTGTAACTTAACTTTAAGTTTTTCTGTTAAGAGCGTGAGGTTTTAAAAATTTGAAATTTACCAGTCAAATAGAGCGTATTGTTGGAATGGTTGAGCGGCGGCAGTTCCCGGCGCGCGGCGGGCTCGCCGTCGCCGGTGCCGTTGAGCAGCGGCAGTTCGGGCGACTTCCACACGCACACGTAGTACACGGACAGCAGGATGGCCGCTAGAGACACGGACAGCAAATACGCCAGCACCGTCAGCACCCGCACCACTTTGCTGACCGCCTTCTGCTCATACGCCTCGCGGCTCGCCGGGCCGGCCTCCTCTGATGCGCTCTCTTCCTCCGTCTGACCGCACACCGACATCTCATATACCGAACACTACATCTTTTACGAGCCCGCTACCGATGCATGTAATAAAACGTGAGTGCGGGCGTCTGGTGCCGCGGTCGGGAGCGAGTGGCGTCGGGGCACGTCTCCCGCCACCAGCGACTGTTCCCGCTAAGCCGATCAACTACGCGCGTCACGGATTTACGAATGATCGACGCGTCAACGGCACTCTATCCTGACCCTGGCTGCACGTCCACTCATTCTATCTATACTCGCTAACTTTGACGAAATTCATTCATTGCTGATAAAAATAGACGTGTATCTATACAGTCAGATAATCAGACTGGAGGAGTTTTACGGCTTTCAATAGACCTATATTATTTTACGATTCACGATTCTTTTTCAGTATTCTTTTTGCCATCAAAAATAATAATAACTTGAGATTTCGTATTTACATATTTTGCAAGGGTTTGAAAGAGTTGATGGTTTGTCTTTTCGCAAATACGTAGTTTCGAAAATCTCAAAAGAGTACAGCCGGCTATTTCTGATCGGACCTACAACCTTAAAATAACATATTTGTCGCCTAAAACAATTCCATGTTGCAAAAATACCCAGTCCGCAATGTACGAGTAGATACAGTCGAGGTCAAAGATATCACACCTTAAATACACCTTAAATAGTAGGCCTTGCCGCTGTCACTTCTGTTTGAACTTTTGTATAAAATTGACAGAAGGCTACAGTGACGAGGTACTAAAGTGTAAATATATCTTAGCCCTCGACTGTACGTATAGTATAGGTCCTATACCCATATACGCGAAATACCATCTTAGCATACTTACTTACTCATTGAACACGACTCTATACCTAAGCGTCAAATATCATGTTCGATCACATTTTTATTGCCTCCTATTTATTTCTGATGGTGACATTGCCTATTTATTTCACAACAAATATACCCTTAAAATCTTTAAATTAGTACCTACAGCCGGTCTAGTTTTGCGAAATAAGTTGACGCCCTCGTAAAGGGATCAATTCCCCAAAAGCATGGTTTACTCGTAACAGCCGATTATGCGTAAGACTTCCTCGCGCGGCTATCACGAATAACCTACTTACGATGTTAACATAAACCCTGAAAGTTAATGTCATTGGACGAAAACAAATTGGATGTTGGACTAAGCTTAACCAAATAGGATTAATCTCATTGTATATGTTCGACCATTACGTAACCAGCTATGGCATTGTACTCTACTCTAAATAATATGGCTAGGCTGTAGGTTCTTAGACCACAAGGTCAGTGGTAATGGGAAGCTATATAGCTATTTGCCCACATGTAACCCACACCACTAATAAATAACTAATTAATTTTTGGTGCGTCAGGTGCTATTTGCATTATAGTATACATTGTGCATTAAGGTTTTTAATGTCTCGAGTTTGTAATCCCCTTACGGCCCGTGATACACACAATGATTTTCATCACATTGCGAGGAAAAAATGCAAAAAATGAAATTATTTTGTGTCTAAACACTTTACAGCTCGGCAAAAGAGAGACGCTAAGAAAACAACTGAATCAAATAATCGCCACCCGCCAATACAGGGGGCTACAAGAAAATTCGAAAATCGAAATTAGTATCGTACCGTCCCTCTCATTCTTGTATTATATAATATTTGCATCAGCAAAACGATACGAACTTCCATTTTCGAATTGCGTAGTATTCCCCCTGATTGTCATTTTTTTTTCGAGTCGTCTGCCATATTTACTAAAATTATTGCAATACAATTTGATATAAATTTAAAATATAATAGCAAAAAGTAAAACCGACTCCAAAAAATAAAAAAAATAACAAAGAATGGAACCGACTACAAAACCCTTGAACATATTTTTCTAG
Organism: Choristoneura fumiferana; assembly: GCF_025370935.1. NCBI lineage: Eukaryota > Metazoa > Arthropoda > Insecta > Lepidoptera > Tortricidae > Choristoneura > Choristoneura fumiferana. Next base: position 6,663,548 of record NC_133482.1, on the reverse strand, counting down.
GTACCTACTAGCTCGAAGTCGGTGCCTCAGCACGACCCAGCAGGAAGGATTGAAACCCATAGTATGTAGTTAGGTGAGGTAAGTAGACGACTATTGTCCCACTTCTGCTGGCTCGTGCTGAGGCACCGACTTCGAGCTAATACGTACCTAGAAAAATATTTTCAAGGGTTTTGTAGTCGGTTCCATTTATTGTTATTTTTTTGGTTAAAACTAAAGTTATAACTCCCTTGAGAAGAAAATCTATACGTAAATCCATAACTCCCGCGGGAACAATTGAGGCCCACTCTATGCCTAGCAGCTGATGATGATGAGACACGTTTTGTTATATAGAGCGATTAAGTAGTTGTTAAGTATGTGTGTAATACTTAGGAATTTTCAGTGCCTCGCCTTATACTCATAGGGTCATATAAGCCGGGCCGGGCCGGCTGCTGACTCGGCCCATTCCGGACTGTTTGTACCATATATATGTGGTCTACCACCCTAAAGTTGATATCGCTTGCATGTCATAAAACAATAATGCTACAATAGACGTGTCTATCAACTTGAAAGTTCGACTTTAGCTTCATATTATAGGAACCTGTTTAAAAATTGATAGACCAGGTTTTATCCCGATAAGTCTTTCTAGACGTGGTGGGTACCTCTGCCTCTTATACTACATTACACGCTTGCCGAGGCTTGCCTAGCGTCTACCAACTCCAAGCCTAATACGCTTGCAAGCGCGTCAGTGTGTATTCCGGACAGGCAAGCATGGCAGACGTGGATCTCGAAGTTGCTTCGTTTGGCTCTTGTGTTGAGCTTGACATATATTTTTATTTAAAGAAAAATTGGTCAAGTGCTAGTCGGACTCCTACATGAAGGGTTCCGTAAACAGTTCAGTAAAAGTTTTTCTTAAAATTCTTCTAATATAAGTTTTTTTTGCTGACTGTAGGTACTTTATGCCCCTAGTTACCAAAGTACTCGTCAAGACGAATCAAACGAGTCCAAACTCGATGCGTTCGTGTCGCTTATCACAGAGTTCCTATGGTCACTCGCTAGCTTTATCATCAGATCAACTCCATGTTATAATAATATTTGCATTGTCATCGGATTTATACATGCGTGTAAAATTTCAGCTCAATCGGTTGAAGATATCCACTTCAAATTTGAGTTGAAAGATTCCACCCGAGCAAACAGTTAATTACATTAACTACTCTGCAAATAAATATACTTAATGCTTAAAGACTTAGAAAATTTACGAGCAAAAATTTTTTTTTTTGCATTTTTGTTAGCTAATTTTGTTTTTACTTTGAAGTAAAAACAAAATTATTTCTCCTTTGAAAATTTCTCCTTTGAAGGAGACATTAAAATAAGCATATTTTAAGCTTTTTTTATAAACTTGACCGTTTAGGAACTAGAGCAATCTGAAGTTGTAAGTTAGGTCATACAAATGCTATGAAACTAGGACTAGTAAAATAGGTTTAGGTTAGGTTAGTGTGTCATCCTGCCCGAAGGGCATAACTACCCAGAATAGAAGCCCTAGGTCTATTCTATCTTCGTCGAGCCTGTCACGAAAATAACTATCAACAAAAACCGGCCAAGAGCGTGTCGGAGACGCCCGAAATAAGGTTCCATAGCCATTGCGAAAACATTAAGTTTTGAATTTTTTCAAATTTTTCCACCCACCGGTTTAAATTTTAGAGGGGTAGGTACGCTCGATTTTAATGAAAATTTGCACTTTAAAGTTGAATATTTTGCAAACAAATCACTGAATCGAAAAATCGTTTTAGCAAGTCGTTTTAATTTATATATATATTCGTGCAAAATTACAGCTTTCTAGCATTGATAGTCCCTGAGCAAAGCCGCGGACGGACAGACAGACAGACAGACATGGCGAAACTATAAGGGTTCCGTTTTATTTTGGCTACGGAACCCTAAAAACGCGATTAGTTGATTCTAGTATATAAATACCTAACGAAACACAGCTGATATTTGAATTAAGTATTTAACACTACATGAGGCTTGTAAGTGAAATATGTTTTAATAAATAAATTCGTAACAAGAATATACCTATATCTACAATCATAGAAAAGCACCGCACGTGCACCCACGTAACTGAACGCGTAATTATTGCGGGAAAAGAAAAAAACTAGGTATATATTATTGCACTTTAAAGTTGAATATTTCGCAAACAAATTACTGAATCGAAAAATCGTCTTATCAAACCCCTGCCCAGGTAACTCAGTAGACGTGGAACGGTATTTTTCCAATTAGAATTATTTTGAGCATTGAAGGTCTTTGAATTCACAGTTTTAGTACTTACTGAACATTTGGAACAGCATCTATTTGCTAAATATAAATATTTACCTATTCGTCGGTGTCGATATTTAGTTTTTAAAATGGATAAATCATTATTTTCTTAATTTAATGTTGCATATATTTGAACAGTTTTCATGAATAATTCCCAGCATTTATTGTGCATATTTGCATGCATATTTGGAGCTTTTTATGTTGCATATAATCCGGTCTCTAATGATAAATAATGAAGTTTAAATAATAATTAATGCCCTCATTTATTTCTTGGCAGAAGCGTGGCCCCGCAAGTCGGTCCCGCCGGGTTGCCTAAATTTTCACCACTTGCCCACATCTCTCACTTTGCCCTTTCACTCGCTGCTTTTAAGAAAGTATTTTTGGCTCCGAGTTGACTACCTACCGAAAATGTTCACTCCACGCCACTGTCACTATGTTTATCGTATACTCGTGCATATAATAAATTAATACTTACTGGAATATAATATAAACAATTTTGCAAATAGAATGGCTTTAACGATTTCTACGAAAATCTCGGATTAAGCGTGTAGGTAATTTAATTTGGAATCTAGTAGACTAGATAATATCCTCTGTCTTAACTTCCAGAAAACTATTTTTTTGAATAAGTAAATTAGTCTAGCCAAATACTTAGCATAACTAGGTCCAATCAGTTAATATTTATGACGAAGCTTTAAAGAATATGAACTTGATTTCTGCGATCGGCGTCTACATAGGTATACCTACCTACAACTGCGACTATAATAATTTAATTAATGCTTCTCAGAAATGTAAGCCTGCTTGATACTTTGCTAAATTTAATGTGTGTACTCGTATGTAGGTGTTACAGGCACCACGTTCACACTAATAAAACTAGACACAAACGATAGTAGATATGTCTCTAACTGATGTAACTATTAGTTATTGTGTGATATAGTAAAAGGTAAGTTAGGTACTGTCCCTAAGTAGCAAGCCTAATTAAATATATCCGGTTAAGTGAACGTTCCACTCTATCTAGGCATACATGTGTACTTACTCGATATTAATTTCGAAAATTGTAATAGGTAGCGCAGACCCGTGCGTGGGCATACCCCGGAGTCGTCCATTAGGGATAATTGGATCGGTTCGCGATATTGTACCAGGGACACGCGTCTCTTGCGACGCGTCTCTGGGTGCCTATTCTAAGTTGTATTTTATGCTACCCTACTTTTTTTACCAATTTTTTACTTAAGGTATATTGGGCAAAATTTAAACGAGCTAGAAAAATAAATTGCACTGCACAGAGATTAGCAAAGATTAAATCAAAATCCGTTCAGCCGTTCTCCCGTGATGCGCGGTCAAATAAACGACAAACAGTAAACAGATAAACAGACAAAAATTCTATAAAAACTGTTAGAACATGTTCTGTTATCGGTTCTAAGTATCCCCAGCCAATTTTTAGGATTCCAGAGCCAAAATGGCAAAAACGGAACCCTTATAGTTTTGCCATGTCTGTCTGTTTGTCTGTCTGTCCGTCCTCGGCTTTGCACAGGGACTAAGTATCAATGCTAAAAAGATGTAATTTTGCGCGGATATATATGTAAACTAACTACGTCGACAAAATAGTGCAATAAAAAATAAAAAAAAAATTTTTTTAGGGTACCTCCCATAGCCGTAAAGTGGGGTGATTTCTTTTTTCTCATCCAACCCTATAGTGTGGGGTATCGTTGGATAGGTCTGTTAAAACCATTAGGGGTTTGCTAATTTTTCGATTCAGTGATTTGTTTGCGAAATATTCAACTTTAAAGTGCATATTTTCATGAAAATCGAGCGTCCCCCCCCCCTTTAAAATCTAAACCGGTGGGCGGAAAATTTTGAAAAAATTCAGGATGGTAGTAATTACTACCATCTGCATACCGCCTTATACTTAAGTATATCAAACTTTCAAGGAAAACTATAACGGCTAAGTTTGATTGAGAATTATTAGTAGTTTAAGAGTAAATAGCAGCCTAAGGTATCGCCAATATTTGGAACAATTATATTTTTTCTTTTAGAAATATAAAGTTTCTCTCAAATGTGATGAAAAACATTGTATGTCGCACGGGCGGTAGGTACTAGAATTACGAACATCGTCTTCGACTTCGGGCTTCTAATAGACTCTCGTTCGTAATTCCTTATTTACCGCCCTTAAGACACAATGTACTAAAGCGTTTCAAGTTTGGAATAGGCACCCATGAACAATCAATCATATCAGCCCGGACAGCGGGCAAGCAGCACCATGGGACTTCAAATGGCAAATTAAGTTATTATGGATGGTACATATTGAATCAGGCTATAAAACTCGTTTGTTGCAACAACGGGTTATGAATGTAACCAAATCCTACAGTCAGCAGCAGAAGTGCATGGATGAGCAGTAACGGTGCTCAAAATGATCTACACAAGACTACATGACTCTACTGCCAAGGAAAGTAATAAGAGAGCGTGTAGATAATTTTGAGCACCACAACTGTTCATCTGCCTCTCCTGCTGACTGTACCAAGGTATTTTTTATGGTATAGGGGGCAAACGAGCAGGCGGATCGCCACATGGTAAGCGATTACCGTCGCTCATGGACACCTGCAACACCAGAAGAGTCACAAGTGCGTACAAACATTTAGATTTGGTAGAACATTATTACTGCAAATGTCAAGTTGTGCCAAAAATCATCATGAAATTTACTGTGAAAAGGTTCCATCCGAAGGTGGTATGTGGTTCAGTTTCTTCAAATGTACGTGTATTTACCGACTCTCAGCATCGTAAGGGGTTACTAACAGAAATCACAAATACCTACCTAATATATGTACCTACCATCACTTACTCGTACATATGAAAGCCGAGTGCTGTATACGCACAAAAATCGGTTTTGCCGACCTTTGACCTTGAATTTTTTAAATCACGGGCACGAGATCCCATGGGACTTTTAAAACAAGTTTTAGAATGCCATGATAAAGGTTTGTACGAGTTTTCTGCTGATTATCTCACATTCCTTAGAAGCCAAGAGAGCCAAGAGAGCAGTCAGCAGTATCGGCAATTTTTGTAAAAAAAAGATTAGTTTTTCTTTTACAAATATACAATTTTACTCGCAAATGTGTTGAAAAACTTTGTTTGTCGCACGGGTGGTACTAAAATTACGAACATCGACTCATTAAAGCCCTCAGTCTTCGAACTCGGACTTCTAATAGACCCTCGTTCGTAATTCCTTATTTACCGCCCTCAAGACACATGTACTATCTACTATTTATATGTCGCACGGGCATACAATGAATGAATAGAATTACGAACATCGACTCATTAACTCTTCTAATAGACGCTCGTTCGTAATTCCTGATTCTTCTTCTTCTTAACAGGGTAATTACATTCCCTGAATATGGCAACCGGTACTCTTGTTGAGAAGTAATTCCTTATTTACCGCCCGATTGTACATTGTCCCAAAGAGTAGTATAATATATATACAGGCAGTCCAACGGCAATCGATACACACCCCACCATTATTATTAATATTATGGTGTAAGATCCAGTATCCAATCCAACCAATCGGAATCATATAACTAAAAAAAAAAAATTGACACACATTTGTGTAACATTTTTGACATATGTCATATTGTCAAACAAGTTTGAAAGATAACCTCGCCCCGCCCATATTATAGTCTTTCGATTTTAGATTTTTTTACTTAATAAATTTAAATAAGTACACTGTTATCAGACATGTTATCTGTTATCAATTGCTATTTTCCTAATACGAAGTTAATTCACGATATCGTACGATTTTATCACAGCTAGCTATGAGACTTGTTCTGTCCAAGTTCTGTCTGAGAATTAGTTTCATTTCCTCTTTAGGTTAGTTAAAAGGTGCCGGCTTCTTTTTCTAGTATAATATTGTTATTTAAAATGGCTGTTTCTATACATAATAAAATAGTATCTGGACCGGAAGAGCTTGACATTCCAGCACATTTGTCATACGGTCAATTTTTATTTGATCAACTGAAAAAGGGCGGCGACCAAAAAGCACTTGTAAGTACCGCAATACGGACGGAATACGGATATGATACTTTTTAATTATCAAGGGGGTAAATAAAATATTGAAGAAAAGATTACTCAATTAAATATCGTAGACAGGTTGATGTTCTTTCAATTAACTTTGTTATAAATACCTATTACTTACTTAAAACACTGTTAATTACCAATTCCTCTGGACACATAATAGTGATTTGATTATGAATCAAAAGGGCATTGTTTCATCAAAACAATAACAAAGTTTAAAAATTATTTTACAGATATGTGGAGAGACAGGGAATTCTGTGACCTACCGAGAAATTCTGCAGCGTAGTGTGAATCTAGCTGTGGCACTGCAGAAGTTGGGGTTGAAGAAAGGAGATGTGGTAGCTCTCTGCAGTGAGAACCGGTTTGAGTTCCCTATTACAGCCCTTGCCATCATGTACTGTGGTGCTGTACTGTGTACACTTAATGTGACTTATTCTCCTGGTGAGTATGTAATGTTATTATCGCAAAACTTTGCTAGTGACTTGACATGACCAATGATGTTTTTCAAAACAACAATACAATACAATACAATAACTCTTTATTGCACACCAACACATAGCAAGCAGTACAGAAAACAGGTAAGTATACAAAGTGTTAATTAAATAACTGAAAACCAGAAAGTAGTTTGCTCAGAATCAAGAGTAGATTCGATTACACTATGTTTTAAATCAAGTTGTATTTGTGTTTTTAAATCCCTTTTTTGTTACCAATTAAATATTTTAGAGAGATTGGATACTATTTCCATAATTTAATACTGGCTGTTTTGCTGTCAATGTGTGATTTTCTTCTAAAAATGTCAAAGCGCAACTTTCTGACAAATACATATTAGGAGTGTAGAGTTAGAAATGAAGTAGAATTACCGACTTAGCAAAACACACAAATGTGTTTTAAAATAATGAATATATTAAAAAATAAATGAGATCAACAAACTTAAAATGTAATAGTACATTGTGTCTTAAGGGTGGTAAATAAGGAATTACGAACAAGAGTCTATTAGAAGCCCAAAGTCGAAGACTGAGGGCTTTAATGAGTCGATCTTCGTAATTCTAGTAGTGCCCGTGCGACATACAATGTTTTTCATCACATTTGCGAGTAATTTTTTTTATTTCTAAAAGAAAAAATATAATTGTTCCTAATATTGGCGATACCTTGGGCTGCGCTCTTGGCAGCGCCGCCCTCCGCCTCCCGCACCATGCGCCTGACGTGCGTGCGCTGGTCCTGCAGCAGCGCGCGCAGCACCATCAGTACGGGCACTGACTCATTTACCGACCATGGGCTTCATTCATTGGACAAGAAAATTAGTATGGGAAATGACTCATTTACCAACCACGGGTTTCATGAGAAGCACATAAAGTCGAGGGTTTTATTTGGGGGGTTGCAACCAAGGTAGCCTGCATGTTACCGACACTGTTTACGAGCAAGTGTGATGAATAAATATTTTTGGGGTGTCTGAGGTTTTCCGTTATTGAATTAACACCTTGTATACACAGAAACTTTCTGAGGTAAGCAATAGGCGGCCTTATCGCTTTAGAGCAACAACATATTGTGAAATCAATTTTGTTTTGCACACAGTCAAATTGTTTAAAATATTTAGCAAAGTAAGTCTTCAAAACTAGTTTATTATTTGATCCTTTTTTAGGCATTCCACTTTGTATTAAACACTGACATTTTAATATTTTATTTTCAGGTGAGATAACCCACATTTTGAAGATCACAAAACCAAAGATAATTTTTACTTCACCAATCACTGCGCAGAATATTTCGGACTGTAGTGAGGGCTCAAGTGTTGAGAAAATTGTGATATTTGGAGATTATGAGGTGGTTCCAGGAGTTATGTTCAACGAGCTTGTCAAGGAAACAGCTAAAGTAGAAGATTTTACACTAGCTGATGTGGGGATCATGGATACGCTGGCAGTTATGTGCTCATCAGGGACTACTGGGTTGCCCAAAGGTGTTGAGCTTACACACATTAATTTCCTCACTTTGACACGTCATATGAAGTAAGTATGCTTTTACTACCTACTGTGTCTGACGATAACTACTGTATACCTAGTTCCTATGTTCCATGCCCAAAGGGTGCAGTGCAGAGTTTGGCTAGTGAAAACTGAATCTGCAAAAACGCGGCAAATTCAAAAAACTTTCATATGGTATTATATTCATTATGGTATGCCCTGTTGTCTGCCTGTCTGTGAATCACCCTGTTACAGTTCTGTGTCATTTAAACCATATTAGATGCTAAGGTATACTAAAAATGACCACTGCTTTAATGACAAAACCATCCATATTTAATTAATATTTCAAATGCAAAAGTTACTCTGTCTGTCTGTCACCTTGTCTGCTTCTTGCAACAACTAGTTATAAATAAAGGAAACATAAACGTAAAAGGGGGTTCCCATACAAAAACCTATTTATTTTTGGTTTGATATGGACTCACACTTAACTGTTTTTTTAACCCCTGACGCAAAAAGAGGCGTGTTATAAGTTTGACGGCTATGAGTGTCTGTTGTGTGTGTGTGTGTGTGTGTGTGTGTGTCTGTTGTGTGACTGTCTGTGGCGGGTACACTACATAAATACGAAAAACGAAATTCGGAAAGTCGGAATCACGATTTTTATAATTCCGAATGTTTTAAAACTCCTAATATGACTATTCCGATTCGTTATAAATCCGAAAATTAAAAATACCTAATGTTTTACGATTACCATTTTCATAATTCCGAATCTGAATAATCCGAACGAACAATAAGAAGTCCGACTGAATAATAATCCGAAATGTCAAAAATACGAATTCCGATTAAGTACTAAATACCGATTTTCAAAATTCCGAATATCATTACACCGATTAATAATAAATCCCGACTTATGAACTTAAGCTATGTAGGTTAAATTGGCCTAAAACAGTATTTACTGTTACTTATTGATTTTCAGCAATGTAACGCGAAGCTCCTATTCCGCGCAGTTATAGCGCTTCGCGCCTTGTCGCAATTCTAACCTAATGATGATTTATCTAAATTGATTGATATTAACTCGAGATTCGAAATCAAGATTCCGATTATTAAAACCACGAAGTTTATTTTGCCGAATGTCATATTTCCGAATTAGCGATGTCATTTCGGAAAATTGATAATCGGAATACTGTACTTCGGGCCAATACCATTTCGTGCTAATTTCTTTGGAGTTTTAAAAATCGGATATTAAAAAAATCTAAATTTTGAAATTCGGGAAAATAAATTTCGTGTTTTTAAGTAATCGGAATTAGCAAATTCGGAGTATTTGGGTGTTCCCGTCTGTGGCACCGTAGCTCTTAAACGGGTGGTCCGATTTGAATGCGTTTTTTTTTATTTGAAGCAGGTTTTCTAGCGATGGTTCTTAGACATGTTTCATCAAAATCGGTTTAGCCGTTTTAAGATATTGAAGTTACAAAGTCGGGGGTTTTTCAACTTTTTGTTGGTTAGGTTATTTTACATATTTAGTAAGTATTTATTTGACTGCCAAGACTTTGCCAATTAATAATTAATTCAGAATATTTGGGTAGTTCTGTTAACGTGCCAAACTTTGCTTCCTTACAGATATTACATGGAGAAATCTATGGAGTCAAACAATCATCAAATTAAGAACTTTTTAGCTCTAATACCATGGTTCCATGCATATGGTTTCATCACATCATTTGCTGTGCTTGCAAACCACCTTGAAATAGTATTCTTAGTCCGTTTTGAAGAACAACTATTTTTGGAAACAATTCAGAATTACAAGGTATAAATAAAATTTATAATTATTTATGTGTGCTACTAATGTCATGTTGACATATCCCATACATCTGCCAAAGAAATCATAGCGAAATTGGTTATGAAAAGTTCCACTCTGGTATGTGGTTCAGTTTCCTCGACCATACAAAATATAATTGTCTTATTTATTAACCAGTTAGTACGACTGTAAGTCTATGTTTACCTTGTAAACGGATATAGATGTGATCTGCTTACTTAATCAATATTCTCTAGTGATGATACCGAGACCTCATTGTCTAGCACACTTGGAATCACCACATCTTTCTGTCATATGGTATATGACGAGGGTAGAAAAAGACGGTGAATTCAATCGCGAACGTCAGCGCGTTAGACAATACGGCCTCTGATCTTTATTGATGGCATTTTTTGGCATTTGGCCTTTAGGTATGGACTGCCATAGGACAACCTAACAGCATCAACAAAGGCTAGAATGTCTTGGTGCACATCTGCTGGTCTTATACGGCCGACTTTGATGTTTTCACCAGCACTGATATCTTCGCAGTTTCTAATAATAGTTGCATACGGTGAACTAAACAGCCCATCGCCCATTTACATTATGAATTATGATATTTATGGCTTTTCATACTTATGTAGTCATTAACAAGTTTGTTTTCCTTAATAGGTGAACATGATGACGTTAGTCCCGCCGCTCGCAGTATTCCTCGCGAAGCACCCGCTCGTGCTGAAATACGATTTGTCTTCAGTAAACGAGGTGTGGTGCGGAGCGGCGCCCCTGTCACGCGAAATACAAAACGCCGTGACACAAAGGTAAACCAATACCTTCCTTTAACCAACTTTGAAGAAAAAACAAGTCCTAAATTCATTATGGAACATTTTTTGTAAGGATCTAAATTTAATGATATAGTGATGAATATTCATCCATCAGTGGGTTTTCAATTCAAGCTCCCTGTTCTGTCTGTTCTGTTACATATTTTGGGCTTGTGCGACAGATACCTATCTATGATCGGCTACGCTTTTTACTTTACCGCCACTACGTGTGTAATGCGCTATACCACCCCTTTCATTTTTCCGAGGTAGTAGGTACTTAATCTTTTTTTTAGGCCGTTATAGTGTCCCACTACTAGGCAAAGGCCTCCCATTTTTCCGCCACTCGTCCCTGTCTAGCTATCACAGCTGTAAAAATATGCAAGTTGAAGTGAAAATGGGTGGGCAACATCACTGGAAGGACAGATAAACGTTGGGGGGGAAAAGTCCTCGAGTGGCGACCACGAATCGGATGGCGAAGCATTGGCGGGCCTTCCACTAGACTAGGTGGACTGACGACATCGTGAGAGTTGCGGGCAACCGATGGATGCAAATGCCGAGTTGTCGTTCATTGTGGCGTTCTAAGGGTGAATGAAGCCTTTGTTCAGCAGTAAACGTCTTCCGGCTGATGATGATGTTCCTGTCTGGCCCATGCTCCTGCCACTCTACGTAATATGCGTCCAAGTCCTCCCGCCATCTCCTCTTCAGTCTGCCTGTGTTGATTATATTATTCATTAAATGTTCTGTTGCAGGTTAGGCATAAACTTCATTAGGCAAGGCTATGGCCTGACAGAGGTCACCATGGCCTGCTGCGTGGATCTGTCCAGCAAACGTCGGTTGGGCTCGTGTGGGACGCCAGCACCTGGCATGAAGATTAAGGTAGGACATCAGTCTCCTTAGTTTAAGTTCGACAGGTTTTTTTCGGAAACTTATTCACAAGCATACATACAACATTCTAAGCTCAAAACTGAGTATACCTATGTTTCGCATTAACCACCCCATAAAACACCCCCTTCAGGTTTAAACAGAAAAAAAATTGTTTTCTTTTTATTAGCTCTAAGTCAAAAGCCTCTACAAATATAACGCCTTAAGGGGCTGTTTCACCATCCATTGATTAGCGTTAACCGACGGTTAAATGTGATGCCGTCTCCGTCTATTCGAACAAAACAAATAGAGACGGCATCACACCTAACCGCCAGTTAACACTAATCAATGGATGGTGAAATAGCCCCTTAATGTAGTAAACAAAATTCTGTGACACAGAGTTAAAGGTTGAAGTAATATCTCAGGTGCAAGACATAGAGACAGGCCAGCTGAAGGGCATCCGCGAGGAGGGCGAGCTCTGGGTCAAGTCCCCGCTGCGCATGAAGGGGTACATGGGCGACCCGGCCGCCAGCGCCGCGCTGCTCGACGCGGACGGCTATGTGCGCACCGGCGACATCGGCTACTACGACGAAGACGGAGCCTTCTACATCGTGGACAGGCTCAAGGAACTCATCAAGTACAAGGGATTCCAGGTAATAACTTTATGCCGGGTTCTGCCTTTTCGCAAAATTATTCTGTGCCAATCGTTTCATTTCCCAACTCAATTTTCCCCGAAACCTTTTTTTTTCTCAGTTTTTTTTGTTATGCTTTTATATAAAATACAGGTTGGGTTTGTCTTATGAAAGTTCCGAAATAAATATAGTTGCAGAAAAAATCCTGAGTTGGGAAAAGGCAGAGAACCAACTTTATGTCCATTTATTGACTCAGATGTTGTTTTCTGTTCTGCTCCACTGTATTCTTATTTTATCATGCAGAAACCCGTTTTCCTACCTCTTCTCAATGAACTACTAACTATTACTTTGCTCACCCGCGACCTTGATTGCTATTTCTATGCAACAAATGTGTTTTCATGTGGCTCCTCCACCTCCACACTATTAGATTAGAACACACAAATCGCATAAACCCAACTATCACCACCACCACACTGCACTGACGCGTATCGAACTCATCCAGAGTTCATCCTCAAAGTAACACAACTGTTACATGAGAAACAAATGTTAAAAAGTAACGCCTGATTCAATAAAATGCCACTTTTCAATAAACAACAAACGTCACCCAGACTTTGACCACCAAAAGATGAAAGAAGAATGATTTAACACGGAACCGGTATAATTATGACTATTTATATTATGTAGGTAAGCAAGATCAATCAGAATTAAAATACAAATCACGTGACCAATAATAACATTGCCTAGCAATAACTAATGCGATAAAAAATATCATGCGGCGTTGATAACTCGATTATTATAATAATTCTGAGCTCATTTGTAGTACGACCTTGAATTAGATAGAGCTATTAAAGTATTCTAGAAGTAGACATCATTCACGTGGGCGGCAGTTAATCTATTGTATTTTTCTATACCGATTGTTACGTAAATTTCAACCATCTGCCTACAAGTACAACTTGGGTCATGATCCCATATTGGCTTTTCAAATCTTGAGATTTCTATCAACAAGATCAAAGTTCATTAACGACAACCGTATATAGATGTAGGTACATATAAAAAAAACGTGGAAATGTACTTCCAATCCTTGAATGACGAACATGTTATAAATGTGAATGAGGACTTATTTGTGTTTTGACCTTTTGAGTCATGGGTCATTTAGAAATATCGATAATTTCATACATAGTTTGACTGCCGCGATGGAGTCGAAAACAAGCGAAAAGAATTTATTGAATCAGGCGTTATTCTTTGCGGAGGTCCATAGCAATGAACTGTAACAATTACTTTGCTCACCCGGGACCTTATACCTTATGCAAGCTTCGTTTATGCAAGAAATGTGTGTTCACGCAGTTCCTCCACCTCCACGCTGTAAGAACACACAAATCACACAAACCCATCTATCACCACCACCACAGTACACAGTGACGCAACTGCATGGACACACATTTCTTGCATACACGTATCTATCATACATAAGGTCGCGAGTGAACATGAGCAAACTCAAAGTATCTTTATTTGTAAACAAAGTAATTGTTTTAGTACGTAGATGAAAAATAAAATTTCTATACAAAATTACTGCCATATTCCAAAAAATATGTCAATATGTTAAGAAGAAAGTGGCACCTTTTTTGACGAAATCGGTTTGTTTACATTTTCCACAAAATAGTCTGATATTGGATATTGTGTCCTTATTAGGTATGTATGTAAGGAGTAATGTTATGTGATTACAGGTAGCCCCAGCGGAGCTGGAAGCGTTACTGCTGCAGCACGCCGGCGTCGCGGAGTGCGGCGTGGTGGGCGCGCCGGACGAGCTCGCCGGTGAGCTGCCCACCGCCTTCGTGGTCCGCCAGCCGGGAGCCGCGGTCAGCGAGAAAGAACTCGTCGAATATGTCGCCAAAAAGGTACAGAATAATCTCTGGCCCTATAACTACGAAGTGCAAAATTCGAACTTCGTATCTTGCCGTCCCGCAGACGCTTATATTAATTAATACGAGAGTGAGAGTGAGTACGATAAGAACTTCTGATTTTGGAATTTCGTAGTAACACCCCTGGTCGTATGTGCAAACCCTATCCCACTGTGTGCTTATTTTATTGCCAATATGTTTTTTTAAATCACCTATACTCTTATGACTGTCTGCATTTAATATATGAATGAACGAGAAAACTGGCTGGCTACTTAACCTTGCCTGATGCAATTTCTGAACTGGGATGTTCTTTTTTTTTCAGGTGTCACCAGCAAAGCATTTGAGAGGCGGAGTTATTTTCCTGGACGAAATACCCAAAAATGCGTCTGGTAAAATCTTAAGGCGAGAACTCAAATTACTGTTACAAAAACATAGGAAAAGTAAGCTATAAAAACATACCAAAGAAATGAAATAGGCAATAATTTATTATGAAGGCTTGACATGTCAATTTAATGTGATGTTAATTATTACTTATTAACTATTGTTATATTTATTTTAATAAAGCATTAAAATATACAATTAAATAACCTTTTAATAAGAGTTTTACCATCATATCATATCACCATTGATTACGTATTTCTGAATTTTCTACAGTTCCACTATTTATTAGCTAAAGCATCTTTGAGGTCCTGTGGTATCCTGTTCAGGGCATAGCTGTGTAGTTCATCATTGACGGCTGCAAGGACTCCGGTCTTATTTGGCTTTGGTTCATTTGCTCCATACTTGTAGAAGTTGCCGAGGATATCAGTAAGCTTGCCTCCAGCTGCAGAAAGGACCGCTTCCGGCGCGCATGTGTCCCATTTCTTACAACCAGGGCTCGCGAACACATATACTGATGCCTTGCCTTCCAATAACTGCAATACCTGGAAATTAATGTTAACATATATTTTTGCATTTGAAATGCACAAGTGTATATGCCAATTGACCTAGTCCCAAACTAAGCAAAGCTTGTACTATGGATACTAGGCAACGGATAAACATATTCATATAGATAAATACATACTTAGATAAAACATTCCAAGACCTGAGAACAAAATTTTTTGTTATTCATACAAATATATGCCCCAACCGGGAATCGAACCCGGGAACTCGAGCGTTATAGTCAGGTTCTCTAACTATTGGCCATCAGATTGTCTAAATGTAGGTGTGAAACTGTGCACAGAGAACAAACACATACTGGTGTGTAGAAGTGTATACAATAGATAATCATAGGCAAATACAAACCTTGTATCCTGCACCTCCAACTCTAAGAATCTGTGCTGCATTCATAACTTGCAATGCCTTCTCTACTACTGGGTTTGAATGACTTCTAGTGGTGGTAATGATAATGGATTCTGGAGGGGGAGCAGGCGTGAACCCGCCTACGCCAGCCTCAGACAGCCCCCATATTGTTCTCCCCATCTTAACCTCACTTCCAGCCTGATTCTTGAAATATGGCTGGTGTATAACGCCACCTACAGGCTTGTCATTGACAGAAATTCCAATCAAAACCGTTACATGCTCAAGAAATCCTGAAACAATTAAATAATTTAGCAAAAATTCCTATAAGTCTTTTACTAATATTTGGCATGCAGCATGCATAAAAATTTAGCAGTTTTAAAAGAATGAACATGCAAACAAAAACCAAGCTTGTATACTTCCCCTGCATGATAGAAATACATCCTTGAGAAGAATGGTTATTTATAAATACACAAGGAAAAACAAAAAAAAAACACAAAATTACTCAGCGTATCTAAAGTTAGTGTTCTGAAACCTATCTAATCTAAATGTGTTTTACCAAAATTGGACTGAAGTAGACTTAAATACCACTTCATACTGATAAAAGGGTGGCTCAAATACATTTTCCATCTTTCCCAAGGATCTCTCTTCAACATGAGGGCACCTAGAATTTTATAAAATATTCATTGTCACCAAAAACAACAGATTTTGTTTTCCAAAATATTTAGAAGTAGGTATTTTTGTAATATCAATCTTCAAGGAGACATGCAGATTGCTGAAAATAAGCAGGCACAGATAAAAAAGTGTACCTTGAGTGTACTCTGAAGTGCCATCAAGAGGATCGACCCATACAACAATGTCTTCCTCTTTCACTCCTTTCAAACTGGCTGGGCATTCCAAACCTAAAACTTCCTTGTCAGCATCTAGCACTATCCACTCAGGGGAAACTTCATTCTGAATAAAATTAAAAAGAAGGTACATTGTACATATCATTTCTGTGACCATTTTTGGTTATTGTTTGTTTTAGTGGTACTAGGTTGTTACTTGATTAAGAACTGCATAATAGAAAATCATTACATTCATAGGTTTAATTGTTATGTTACCTCATTGGGTGAGCTGTCCTCCTCCCCAATAATCCTAGCTTTAGGATATTGGCGAGAAAGAGAGTCAATAATACATCTCTCAGCAGACCTGTCTGCTTCTGTCTGATAGTCATCTTTGCCCTGAAAATATAATCACTGCATAAATGAAAAAGTTGCCTCAAACTTACAAATACAAATTTAGTACATTGTAAAACTAGGGTGATTATAATTAGAGACTGGATTATATGGATTACTTGGCCAGTTTCATAAATATATCATGTATATTTCAAACTTTTTATGTTCCAAATAATCCGGTCTTTAACATGACATTATCATGATTGTAAAGATAACATTTTAGTATTGTCGTATGATGTTACCGACATCGACAAGAACAAATTACTCAAGGACGTTTTAAAAAAAATATAACTGAACATATAGGTTATCTGGAAAGCAAATAATACATAAGTAACACTGTTTTTCATTCAACAAACCTTCTCTACAATTCCCAACTCTCCTTTACTCATTACATCTCGAACTATTTTGCCAGCCCGACTAGCAACGGACACTGAAGACGCCAGCAGTCTTATAATAACAGGAGCACTGACCGACATCTTATTTATTTTATTTTTGTATTATTGTATGCACGTAGTACCGTTTTCAAAGAAGAAAACTGTGTGTTTCTTCTGTTCCACGAAACAAGTGTTAGCAACGGTACTTGAATGAAATTACAAACAAAACGTCACGTCACGTCACGTCACTCACAGCTGGAATGATAAGAAACGTTAATTAAAGGCTGGTAACATTTTTTAGAAAGTCAAGGTGAGTTTCAGTCACTTTAAAACAGCATACACTTAAGCGTGTCACACACTACGCAGATACGCTAATATTCGAGACGATACACTAAATCCTTCAAACTGAGTAGATACACTTGTTTTTGGTGCAGATTATTTATACAGATTACTTACACTAGATTTACTCGCGTGCAGCGGGGCTCTCACATCAACCTGTATCTATATTACTTGTATTGTGTCAACGTGCTAGATTTATATCGACAATCGACATGCATTTTACTTACAAGCCGTTGTTAGGATAAATCTGTCTTGGACCAGTTGGACCCCGAGAGTCCGAGGGTTTTTCTACTGTCTTTCCTATTATTATTATATTATGTCTTTATTATTAGTATTTATTATTTCTTATTATATAAAGAGCGATTTAGCTATGTTACTTCTGTTCGTTGCTCTCAGAACTTCCTCCTTACTGTCCCACTTTCAAACTCTAAATTCTATGTTTATTCTTACACTGTCCAGGCCACTCGGTTGTGGAACTCCCTACCGATAGACTTGAGGCGCGCAAAGTCCTTGCCTATCTTTTAAGTCTATGCTTAGGGAGCACCACCTGTCATCTTGCGTATGAATGTTATAGTTAGCTTATTTATGTGTTGTTATGGTATCTATCTACCTATCTATCTGTTTAGATTTGTTGTGTATGTGTATTGTATGTGTTAGTTTTATGTATTCCTGATACAGCTCTAATCAACTGTAAATTGCACCACCTGCTAAAATGTATTCCTTATTTCTGTCCCTTGTAAAGGTTGCCTGGAAGAGATCGCTCTGAAGCGATAAGGCCGCCTATTGCTTACCTTAGAAAATCTCTATGTATATACTTGTGTTCTCTGTACTGTTTACTGTATTGGTGTGCAATAAAGAGTTATTGTATTGTATTGTATTGTATCCCTCATTTCTCACGGGGAACAGCTCAGGGAGTCTCGCATTAGAGTTTTCTATTAGGATCGAAGTAACATAAATAAAAAAGCAAAATTTAAATAGCTTGACTTTATTTTGATTCATAAAACTATAGAAAAAGGCACAGAATTGGTGATAAAATATATTTTAAGTATTAAATATAGGTGCCCCATAACGAACAAGGACAAGGGGTTTATGTCCAATATTGCGTCTTCTAAAAACTTTTCATATAAAACCTTGAACAATAAAATACCTCAAACCGCAAAAATTGAACATTCAATAAGAATGATAAAATATATCGTGATCATGCTTAACAATAAAATGCTTAATAACAATCTACTTAACTTGGTATATTTAATAACACGATTATGTCTAATAATAAAAGTTTGCAACACCTTATTTCTACTTTTTAATTCACATTTTATTTTGTTCTAATTATTTCAATAAATCAGTATGTATATTTAAAAGTACATTATGTCAATAAACAAAATTATTTCCTACTAGCCGTTGCCTGCAACTTCGTCTGCGCATTCATTTATGGCGCACCCGCGGGAACTACACAATTTGCTGGGAATGACCTTCTTAAGGGTCTCAATTTCTATATCAAATTTCATCACAATCAGTCGAGTACTTGAGCTTAAGCATGAAAACGTAACAAAACAAACATATCGCATTTACAATAATATAGTAAGAAATAAACTTATCTGCTTCACTATACTATCTCTGTATTGATACAATTAAAATTTTACATTTGATTTGTGAACAAGAAAAATAAAATGCCTCGACCGCAGATAGCTTCTGTATGACAGGTATAACCGATATTTTATAGATTATTGCGCTTGAACCCATTTTAACAACTGTAATTCACTGTGTGAATAAGATGCGGATTTTTACAAGTCAGAATTTCCCTGTGGAGCTGAGCAAATTATTGTTTTGATGTAAATGAGCAAATTCGGGTTCATTTTCAGCAGAAAAACTGACGAAAATAGGATCTAAATTGAAACTGGATTCCTCAGCTTCATGCGGCGCGTGAACCGCGCAACGGTCGGTTCGTCGTGCCAAGTTGTTTATGTCACGTTGCAGTACGGTACGGTGTATTTACGAATGAGTACGTGTATTCAGTGTTTCATAGCTACCAAACCATCAATTTAGAGAATAATCGCTTCTATGCACACAAACACAAATTTACAAAAGGTAAATTAGCGATAATTTCTGCTGCTCAAACAGTTTAGATCTTCAGCTCACATGTTAACAATTTACCTATTGACTTAGATAAATTATTATACATATTAGTCACTACTTAAATATATTTTACATAGGTGTAAGTTGTAGTTCGAAACTTTGGAATGCGTAATCCAACTTATTGATATAAGCTTATAAATATGCCAATACCAAATCCGTACTGAGTCCTTTTTCATATCAAATTTACAGTTGAGGAAACTAAACGGCGTACCAGGGTGGAACCTTTTCGCTGCAAATGTCATATCAGGACATTCTTTACATTTGTTTAGACACTTTATTGTACAAAAAGGTTAAAAAAAAGAAGATTACACTAATAAATCATCGTGAAATTGATGGAAAAAATTCCACCCTGGTGCATGATTATATTTCAAGAAATGTACTGTACAATCTGATGTGTACATAACATCTTATAATACTAAAAGTCCACAACTAACTAAGCAAACTAATTAAGCATATTTATCGAGGGTATCAATAAATAACAATATAACATAACTTAAAACGTTAATTAAGCATACTTGTTCATAAAATATAAAACATTGCTCTGAAAAGATAGAAAACCAAAAACTTCGTAGATGAAAAAAAAATTAATCCCCGATAAGTTGATATGTCTGGTCAATTTTCAGACTGCAATATTAAATGCGAGTTTAAAATTACTAAGAAAGTTTTTAAATATCTTATTATAAAACTATTTTCGGATTTTTTCTTGCTAGATTTCAGGTTTCTAGGTTTGATTTATTTACGAGTGCTAAAACTGCACGTTAAAAAAAAGAGGGACAAGCTTCCGTTTTTTTTTCATTTGATTTACGCAATCCTAAAAATTAAATTATAGTATAATAAAAACCAAATTTATCCAATATTTTAAATGAAATAGGGCTTCGGGCAACAACTCGAGCATCAGCAGTATTTAACTTTAGAGACTATACCATACAACATAGAAGTTTACAATGTCTAACAATAAATAAAATGCCTCTGTTAATTAATTCCAAAAAAAAATTAAATCGAAGTGCTAGATGTTTTTTGTATGTTAATTAAATTACAAAAACGTGGGGCAATTCTGAGCAATTTTTAAAATGATAGTGATTTCGACCTGTATTTAAAAGTGGATGACTAACCTGCGTTGCGTGCCATAATTTTACATTGGTCAAATTTGAGTTTGCCTAAACCGCAAACCGGCCATTAGAAATTTCCGGATTACGAAACCATAAAAATGATAAATTGTGCGAATCTGAGTAATGAAACTACATGTGGCTGACATAATGTAGGTGTTTTCGACTAAAATGCGCTTATGATGTATCAAAAAATTATCACGTTCTGTTTTCATACATTTCACCGTACTGACTTACGTCATCCACTTCAATATAGGTCCGTGCGCGGCCTGTTTGCCTAGTTTACTCAGTCACTCCATTTTGTTATTAATCACCCCTATAGGGTTCACTAATGTCTAACCAAAACATTTTTTACAAATGATTCGTTTCACAATTATTTATTTGGCCAAATGCAATTTATTTTGAAACTAGATATTCCAGGATTTTTATAAAACTAACCTAATGTATAGGGTTCTACAAAGTGGTCTTGAAATAAATCATGAATAGTTCGTAGTTTCAGAATGAAACGCATTTGGTCCAAAGAAACATTTGTGAAGCAAATCATTTTTGTAAAAAAAAAGTTTGATACCCTCTTTTAGCTGTCGCACCTCACATCTCCGCAGCTTCTGTATCAGCGACTTGCTGGAGTATATGCTGGATGATTTGGTCGATGGTGTGCGTGTCAAGCATCCGCGCGATGTTGGCGTCCTCTATGACGTAGAGGAACAGCTGCTTGGTGTTCTCGCGGAGGCGCTGCACGCGCGTCCAGCGCTCGCGGTCCGCAGCGCGCGCGCCGCACTGCTCTATTACCTTCTCCAGCAGCTGACAATAATATAAATTAAGGTACAGAATATGTAGTGCATAATGTATTTTTCTCAAACATCCAAGGAAATGTTGTCCTTATCTTCATGATGATAGAACGCCAAGTACGTCTTTGTATAGCACTTATTGAAGATTCGTTCTTATTTCAAATTAGAGGAGAGTAATGGAATTTCATACAACATTGCTGGCCATTGACGGCAAAGAGATTGTCTTTTGTTTCAGTGGGTTCTTTTCTTTTATTGACTATCTATGGCATACTTATTTGACTAGACTATTTAACTAGATTTAATCAGCTATTCAATATAATAAACAAGGATTGACATAAGTGTTATTGTTTCCGATATGAGTTCATCATCAAGTGTCGGTGTGTTTCCACTAGTTCTATTGACAGTACTAGAATAGAGTTCTATAATAGTACTGTCAATAGAACTAGTGGGAACACACCTCAAGTGACATAGACATAGTACTTATTAGGTATTTCCTTGGATTTATTTGAAAAAAAGCACTATAGTAGCATTCTCTCGTTAACACTCGGCCTCTGCAGTAATGTACTATTATCGTAAAAGTTCGTATATATCGTGCTCATTCAATAAGCTTTAGTACTCATCATACCGCACAGCGGTTTTGACATTTGATTCTAAATAATAAAGTTCCATATTAATCAATAATAAAATGGTTATATATTTGACTATCGAAAATAAAAATACCTAAGGGTAAAATGACGATTTTCAAAATACCGAAAATTAAAAGAAAAATAAATATTGAAAGTTGTTTGTTATACCTATGGTCAAAATGTCTAAGATTGAAATGTCGCTTGATTAAAATATCGAATGAGTAAAGTGTCGATAGCCAATATATCTAAGTTGTCAACATATTTGAATGCCGAAAATTTAAATATCGTACGTACAAATCTGCTTTATTTATTGCTCCTTTCTCTTAATAGCATTTCTTTTGCATAATCAAGTCATTTTTACCACTCGCAGGCCACTGCCGCGGCATGCTCGCTTCGCTCGATCGGCTCGTGCGTTGTTGTGGTCACAGTTCTAACCTAACCGAACCATTTTTGGTAAAAATTAAAAAGCGTCAAGGCGCGAAGCACCTCAACTGAGCGGAATAGGAGCTCCGCGAAGCAGAACAATTTATGTGTAAAACTGATTTATATTGTCTTGCTTCACAAAAAACGAGTGTCCTGCGTAGTTTTTGGTAAATGACAAAAGCGGTTTGTACTAGAGATGCCACGAATAGTGATTTAGCCGAATACCGAATATTCGGCAACGCTGTCGGCCGAAACGCCGAATATTCGGCACAAAATACATGCTTGTCGAGCGCGTAAACAAAAATAAGACGAGTCGCAACCTGTCTCCCTCGTTGCGATGCAGGAGGATTTGGAGAAAAATGCTGTGGCAAATGAGTTGGATTTTTATTTGAAAAGAATTCGCCTAGATTGGACGGCTGATCCTTACGTATACAAGCGGTGGGCAGCAAACGAAAAACAATACCCAAACCTCTAAAAATTTGCTAAAGTTTATCTTTCAGAGGTTATTTTCTGAAGCTGGTATCATTTACGATGAAAAGCGTAATCGTTTGCTACCAACAAATGCTGAAGCTTGTTTTATCCATCACATCTTACCACTGATTAATTTTATTTATTAATTTATTGTAATTTGGTAATGAATAGGTAAATAATAAATGTGACGTGTCTTTTTTTCAAGATTTGGTATTCGGTATTTCTCCCGAATAATGCGTACTATTCGGCAAATAAAAAAGTGGCCGAATACCGAATAGTAGCCGAATATTCGTGGCATCTCAAGTTTGTACGAGTGTGGTGCCACAACCGATTATTGCAACAATAATTGTCACAACTTACCACATCGATGCTTTCATCGGGCCAACCGAAGCACTCCAGTTTCTCCAAGTCAATGAGCTGCGTTAGCAATCTTCTGAGGCTTTCGGCGAGGTCTTCTTCCGACATCAAGGTGTTGTTCTCGGTCTGCGAAAAAGGATAAGTAAGAACCTCGCTAAGATCTGCCGCGCCGATCCTCACAACGGCTATGGCCGCTGCTGTTGATAGCCGTCACTATGCCATCACCTCGTTTAACGTATGCGTGTAGGAGAAAGAAGTATGCATGTAGGAGAGAGACAGGTCGAAGGATCACCAAAAACGCCTAGCCTTCTTAGAGAACAGAAATAAGAAACGTTTATTTTTTTTAAACCTTGTATAAATTGTGTTGACATTTATGCATCAAGAAGTTTCATCAACAGTTGCCAATTTCGGAAGAACAGCTAATTAATATATATTCATTGAACATTGATTTCAATAGATAATAACTAAATCGGCCGATTGCAAGCAAGAACCGAACGTCGGAAAACGTGACGATGTTAACGGCGTCTAGCGATATTTCGGCTGTCAATTAGCCCTCATTGGCAGTGGGGTTACCTTGAGCGGCACCTCCGGGTGTTCGGCGGCGGGGTCGGCGTCCTGCACGCCGCCGTACAGCACGCCCGCGCCGTAGCCCTGCAGGATCCGGTCGGACTCCGCGTCCAACACGCCCAGTATAGAGTCCATTTCGGACTTCTTCACGCGATCGATATTGACATTCGTGCCCTGTCACAGAAAACAAATACGTTTTCATCAAAAATGACCGTAAAAGTTGGCATTATTCTTTACATATCAGAAGGTGAAGTGCATAGTTTGTTTCAAAGGATTGCTGGCTCGCTAGCTCGACAGTAATGTCATTATTGTCGAGTCTCTAACTTTTTTTAAAGTTAAAAACGCCATGAAAATGTTGCCACAACAACGGCTATACAGCCAAGTCAAATGGCCGCTATGTATGACAAATCCAATGATACCTCATAGATATGTTAAAATCCACCCAGCCGTTTAGGCTGCAGCGAGGACCAAAGAAGTGGACATACATACATATGTACATAAATACATACACATGCATACATACGCTCGAAATACTTAACCTTCCTTTAGGCAGTCGGGTAATATCGCGACAAATGGGTTATGTAAACATGCAATTATTCATTTTATTTACAGTCCGTCTTTTTTACACATACCTACACACACGCGTATACGTATATTATTTATATAAATAAGAAACACATTAGTTTCGCGTGCGACGTAAATAAAAATAAAGCGCGAGCGAGCGCGTCACGCAGGCGATTCAAGGCAATGCGCTGCAACCATTGCCCCAGACATCTTTGTAGCGGAGAACAAAATCGTGGCAGTGAGCCGCGCCTGCTACTACGGAATTCGAAAATCGAAGTTCGTATCGTAGAGTCCCTCTCACTCTCGTATCTATATCTATAATATAAAAGTGAACCGCCAGAACGGGACAAAAAAAAACGAGACTGAGCAGGATGGCGCTCTACAACACCATTTTGACACGTTTCTCCCAAACAATGTATTATTTCTCTGGACTTTTAAAGCAATTCGATTCTTTGACCTTGGGAATCGCGAAAAACTTGAGAAAATATAATATTGGGTGTGTACACTTTGTATATTAAGCAAAATAAAATCACAAGTTCGAAATTCGAGCCAAAAACGAGCAATCTATTATCTATGCCAGTGTTGCCATTCAGGGAAAATAAATCTATTAATTATCCTGCATTGCAGTCTGTAAAGCTCTTTACCCATTCATTGCCGCGCGCCAGATTACGCTGGGCTTAGAGTCATGAAATTTGGTATGTAGATAGCTGGATGTCTGAAATAACACATAGGCTACTTTTATTCCAATATTCCCACGGGATAGTTGTTCTTAACACAACACCTCATTTAAGATTACAATATAAATTTTAGGATTTCCCACAGGAATTTTGTAAAATCCCGGAATTTCAATTGTAACTACCAGATCGAATAGGCGCGTGCGAAGCCGCGGGCAAACTCTAGCTAAATAATATAAGCGTCAGCGGGACGGCAAGATACCGAAGTTCGGATTTTGAACTTCGTAATATAGGGCGGGATCGCGGTGGATGCGGAAAGCACAATACCGGTCTGAGTGGACAGCCTTGGGGGAGGCCCATGTCCAGCAGTGGACGTCTTTCGGCTGACATGATGATGATGATGATGCTGATGATGAATATAGGGCCAGTACAGATCAATTCAAAAGAGCTGGCACGAAAGGATTAATTGAGTGAATGAAAGTATCTGCGTGTCACCTGTTTGAATAGACTTCACACAAATATGAAAATGTCATGCATCTGTCATTTTCCAAGTGTTTTCCAACAAAAATTTGTAAGTGAGAATTACCTACTTTAGTTCAATCGATTCGTGCCGTGTCTTGTGAATCGACGTATAGGCGCGGTGTACTCACCAGCACTTGCCGCACGTGTTGCAGGTGTCCGCGGAACAGGTCGGGGTGGCACTTGCGGACATGCTTGACGAGCTGCTCGCCGCGCACGTACGCGCGCGCGGTCACGCAGTACATGCAGCGGCGCGGCCGGTCCAGCGTGTGCGTCGACACGTGCCGCCGCATGTTTATGTCGTTATGGAACTTCTTTTTGCACACGGCGCATTCGAAGGCTGCGGGATCAAAAGTAAATACTTATTGTGAGATATGAGTCTGTCTTAAAATGGCAGAAAGAAGAAAAGTGGAGCTGCCGTGTAGCTCAAATTTGGGCACTGCAGAAAATTAGCGTTGCTGCACCCACTGTGTAGTGTCATCACCATACGATGTAAATTATGCTTGTATTATACTTCGTTTTTTTAGCATTAGAAAAAGGGTAAGCAATCTTGATGAGTCTTTTTATTGAAAAACGTTTTTAACAAAACAGTAACTATTACTTATAATACCAAATGCATGTAAATGATCATATGTCCTTGCTAATTATTATTATTATTTATAATGTACAGGCAGCTTATAGCTGATGCGTGCATATCATTGTTCACTTGTGTAATTGTTACATTTTTGCTGTGACTTATTTTTCAAGTGTTTTTCAATAAAAAGACACGTCAAGATCGCTTCTTACCTTCTTTCTAATGCTAAAAAAACGTACATCTTACTTTATTTAACTTGCAATTTTCATTATATAAGTATGTAAGTAGTCTTCAAATTTTGCTATCAAGCGAAAGCGAATGGCATGCAAGTACATTCAGCAAAAAAGCTTTTATTAACACTAAACAGAATCTTGTTTTTCGTAGAATAACTTACGTCTGTCGTCCAAATGACTCTTCACGTGGTTGGTGAGGCTGTTTTCGTTACTGAACTCCTTCTTGGCGAATGGGCACGTTTCGTACGGACAATGCAATTTGTCCAGACCCATGTGCTCGCGTTCGTGAATTATCAAACTGGAATCAAGACTTTCTTTAAGAGATAGAATTAAGGTTCAACAGTTATAGCCCTCAAACAAATTCTTCCCTTTTAGTTATTTCTGACAAGAGTCTGTCCTTACATAGGATATTTTTTATAAGAAAATTGCATAGGTCCGCTCTCTCTGGGTGATAAACAAATTGTTCACAGAGAGATTCGCGGGCAACAGTTACTCTTTCATAAAAGTGCAGATTTTTTCGGTGGGTACCTTAATTAATTCAAGTGCCGCCACACATACATACTCAAAACAATCAATAGCATGTTGAAGTTTTCAGTTGCATCATAAGCTCTTGAACTTGACCCTACTTACTTTTCCCATCCTCTATACTTCTACTAGCCCCCCTGGATCACCAGCTGGCGACGTCCTAGGGGGCCATCCATAAAATACGTCACACCAATTTTTACCACTTTTAGCCCCCCCCCCCCTTTTATGTGTGTCGTAATTGATGACCCCTGTGTCGTTTTAAATATGTAATGAAACGAGGGCTACTTGACTGACAGGCGAAATAACGCTAGATTGGCGTTTAGTTTAACTATTAGGGCATTCAAAACCGGTTTTTATTGTATGGAGAAAACCCCGTTTTCGGTTTTTCTCCATACAATAAAAACCGGTCCGTAACATCAACGGACTTTACGATACGATATTAACGCCCTCTAGCGATATTCGCCTGTTGACTAGCCCTCATTGAATCAAGCGTACCAGGCCTTAGACTTGAAGGTGGCGCCACATGTGGCGCACATGTTGCCGGTGTGTTTGGTGAGGTGGCGCTGCAGCTGCGCACGCTGGATGTAGGAGCTCCCGCAGATGGAGCATTTGTACGGCTTGTCCTGTACGTGGGTCAGCACGTGCCGGCGGATTACCTCGATCGTGTACGTGCTGTAGCCGCACTAAAACATTCACATAAAAATATCAATCCCACGATTACAGGAAAATTCACAAGAGCTGGTACGAATGGATTGAACAAAATAAATAGCATTTAGAAAATTTTGTAGAAAAATTACAAATGCCTAATTTCACATTTGTGTGAAGTGTGTTCAAATAGGTAACACACAGATACTTTCATTCACTCATTCAATCCATTCATGCCAGCATTTGTAAATTACAACTTCAGATTAAAATATTTCAGAAAACATTGCAGATTGGAGAAAAAGCTGTAGCTAACTGCTTGATTTGATAGAGTGGTTTAAGATATCATAAATAAAAAAATGTATAGTCAATATTGCCTAGAGTGTAAATAGCAATTAAAACTTTTACTTACCCTTTGCAATCAATAGCAGCATAAGGAAGAAAATTGTAAATTTTATCATTGGAGCTTACAAGTCAGTAATGAAATAACATTTTTCTTTTAAACTTACCACATCACATTCATATTTCTTGTCGCCATGTATTTCCAGATGCTTTGCCATAGCTGCGCGTGAGCTTGTGATTTTGCTGCAGTGGTCACATTCAAACTGATTAGGGTTCTCTGTTAAAAAAAGCCAATGCTACAGTCAATGAGAACTAGTAAAATCCCCAAATCCCGAAATTTCAATTCAACTGCCACATATTTATATGGATTACGCGTGATTACACGCGGGTAAAGTTTAGTATTTTAACCAACTTCATATTCAACACTAGCGTTTGCCCGCGACTTTGCTCGCGCAGAATTAGTATGTAGTTTAAACTTTTTTAGATCTCACGAGAACTATAAATTATTGCAGGATAGTAAGTAGCCTATATGTTACCCTCTGTATGCCAAATACCATGCAAATCTGTTCAGTAGTTTTTACATGAATGAGTAACAAACATCCACCCATACAAACTTTCACATTTATAATATTAGTGGGATAAAAATATTGTTTATCAAAAAAAAGCAGCTCCACAATTTATTTTATTACTTTATATTATTAAATTTGTAGTCCTAAATGAACAGTTTTTACCTGAATGGAATTTCTGTGTATGAATAATCAACTTGGAAAAATTCCCTGTGTGATATGAACAGTGTTTGCACTGGAAATGATTCGGATTAATATGCTGCAAACGTAGATGAACTATCAAATTGTCTTTACGAGTGAAGGTGGCATCACAAATCTGTAATAATAAAACACATATAATATTATAGCTATGACATTTCTACAATGCTTTTTTAATCTTTTACCTGTCAGATGAACAAGTTGCGCGTAACCAGCTAATCAGGATTTGCCAATTTTTGTTACTAGATTCAATCACCTTTCAACAAAGGGCTTATCCAAAATTATTCAAAAAAGTAGTTGGTTGCACAATAGTTTAAACTTACCCTTTTGTGCAATAAAATCTTAATGTTACATACAAGCATACACACTTATTAGTAAAATTATGTTCTTGGGTTTTCTTTACTTGCGCTGTGAAGCTTACCTTATCAAATTTCATAATTCTATATTATCAGAAAGTAAAAGGATCTAATTCTGCAAGGTTTCTGTTTGTTTCGATTTGAGATATGGAACCTTAAGTAAAAACTTCACTCACAGTTCTGGACAGAACTAAGTTAATTAAGTACACTATAATAATAATAAATTTTTGTACACTAATTATGCTCTTATAAGTAGTAATTAACCCGTCACACATCCTAGACTACATTAGTCCCTAACTTAGTAACTTACCTAACTTAGTAAAAAAGTTAGGGACTAATGTAGTCTCTAGGATGTGTGACGGGTTAAGAACATTATCATTTCTACAGTGCTGATCAACATTTTAATACAAGAGAGGTTAATGATAAGGCTGTGGTATTTTTACTATGCCACTCTTAATACTACATCAAAGTTATTGGATACACAAAACAAGGATCAGAGTAAATTAGTAATACAAGCAGAAGAATATGAAAGTACATCAATATTAGGAACTTACTTCACAAGGAAACATGCTCACATTTGCTCCATCACATCCCTTCTGTGCAATGTGACGTAGCACATGAGCTCTTCTGACAAACTCCTTCTGGCAGTGTTCACACTTAAATATCTCCCGTTCATGCACATCTGCAATATGTTGTATCAAGGACTTCTTATCAGGGCAACGAACGGGACACTGATCGCAGGATACCGCCCCGGGGAGCTTAGAGTGCTGCATCTCCACATGAGTGGTGTAACTTTGCTTAAATCTGAACTTTTTATTGCATTCTCTGCAACTGAACGCGGCCTGTTACAAATTAACATGGAATTAATACATGAAACTTTGATTACTGCTTGCAAAATAATCAAACTCCGTACAATAGAAGTATTGTTTACCTTTTTGGCTGAAACGTCCTGCAGTTTAACAGAGTTCTTTTCGGGACAAACACGTAAGTGTTTAACTAAAAAAGTTTTTGTCCTGAAAGAACCACCGCAAAAGGTGCACTCATTTTTTACATCAGAAATTTTCTTCGTGGAGCCCGGAGGCCGTCCTGCTCTTTTGCGTCTAGGTGGCATGTTTAATTGGTACCATCTACTCCTTGGCTGGATATTTACAACAACACTACTAGTTTCTCTCCTTAGCTAATTTTGATATTACTTTCGCTCAGGCGCTGGGCTCGATGTTGTTGGGTCGGTCTTGATATGTTAGGGCTTCATTCAGTCACAGCCAGTCAGTCAGCCTGTCTGTCGAAAAACCAAAGCCAAGCCACGTCACGTCACTCATTTGACACATGTCACTTTTTTATGTGTCAAGGAAAAGGTAAGGAGTGTTACCCCATACTATCTAAGTCTAAAATGATTGAAATAATAATATTGTTTTGTTATTCCCTTGAATGGCGATCTTTAATACAAGGCCGTTCCAATGTCGGTTCCAAAAAATTTAAACACTAAAAAATACTGAAAAGAAGAAAACAAGTCTAGTTGTCTAGAACTCTATAGAGTCATCATCAGCCGGAAGACGTCCACTGCTGAACAAAGGCCTCCCCCTTAGACCGCCACAATGAACGACAACTCGCCACTGGCCTGCCAACGCCTCATCATCCGGTTCGTGGTTGCCACTCGAGAACTTTTCTCCTCCAACGGTTATCTGTTCTTCGAGCGATATGGCCCGCCACGTATCTCTTAGTAGTCTGTGGGCCCGCCCATTGCCACTTCAAATTGCATATTTTTCCAGCTATGTCGGTGACTTTAGTTCTTCGACGAATTTCCGTATTCCGGATTCTATCGCGCAAAGAAACTCCAAGCATAGCTCTCTCCATAGCTCGTTGCGTGACTCTGAGCCTATCTAAGAGGCCAACAGTCAAGGAACACGTCTCAGAACCATAAGTCATCACTGGCAACACACACTGGTCGAAGACTCTAGTCTTCAGTAGAGTAGCTTACTTAAATAATCGAGTGAGATCACTTACCGTTTCCACTCAGAGGGCCTACTACGAAGTTCGAAACTCGTATCGTAGTACTTCGTCTCGCTCTCGTATTAAATAGTATAAGTGTCATGGTAGTGCTACGAACAAATAATGTGTAGTTAGTTAGTATAAGTGACACGAACTTCGATTTTCGAATTTCGGAGTAGCCTTTGGGAGTAGCCCTGCTCAGCAGCAGCAACGCCGTTGTCATTGCCTGCATGTAAATTGTACCAATACAATTTATTAAACGGTATTCAGTAGGTAGGTGTCTAGGCAGGGCTACTACGAAACTCGAAGTTCGTGTCGTGCGGTCCCTCTGACACTTATACTATTTAATACGAGAGTGAGAGGGACGGTAGGTACGATACAAACTTCGAGTTTCGAGTTTCGTAGTAGCTAGCCTGGTCTAGGTCAGTTCCGTAGATTGAGCGTATATAACTGACTGACTGATTGTTGATATATTAACGCACAGCCTACGAACAAAATAAGCCCTACATATTAGTAATCTGTGCTCCTGACCTGTGTCCGGTCTGCCGGGTCTGCGTACTGTTATTTTCTATATAATTGTAAATTTTACGTGTTTTAAGAACATAATCATCATCTGTTGTACCAAAGCATCAAAGTGAATAAAGCTCCGTGTCGGGTACTTTCTATATTTTATTTCTGAGCCCTGCCACACGCCATTGCAACTGCCTGGTTTAACATCCACCTCCTCTTCAGATTCAGCATACGAAGTTTTTCAAGTACTTACCTAACTCCCGCCCCCCCCCCACAATCTGATCAACCTGATCCATACCTGATCGAACGAAATTCACACAATAATCAATATTCATCTACAGCTACTTATCAACTTTTCAATCAATACATGTAGGAGTATGTATTTAAACATAATAATAAAAATAGAAATACACAAGAACACAGAGAGAAGTTCAAAGGCGAGCTTATCCCAAATGCCCAAAAAAGCCGCGAAAAATTAAATTAATAACTTCCAGCAAAACAAGCAATCAGTGCCATATAAGAAAATAAGTTTATATAAATTGAAATAAAAATTTAAATCGAAACAGAACTCGAAGGGGAAACTTTTTAAATTGTTTATCACCATCTTTATATTTATAAAAATAATATCTACACACTACACAGCTCTATCCGCCGAACATGACACCATGCATTGATGCATGACACGAAAACTCAAATGTGGTTACCACAACAACCCGATCGATGTAAACAAAGTTAAGTCTAAAGATTGTCAGATTGTCTTGTCATACTGTTTTCCTTTGAAAGGTAGATAAGCATAAAGAAAAGAAAATAAATTGGATTAATCAGTGGACTTAATTATGAACCATGGAAAAAGAATTGGACGCAAGTATAGTTAAGGCTACGCAAACATCTCTTGGGAAATACGTAAAGCGTCCTCCGTTGAGCGAAAAGTTGCTAAAGAAGCCACCTTTTCGATTTTTACATGATATTATAACGACGGTAAGTATTGATTATGCTATCGGATAGCACAGCGATAGACGTTTTTCTCACATTTACGGTACGTAGCTTAGCTACCTATTACCTACTGATTTTAATTTCATCAACTTTACCTTTTCACAGGTTTTGAAAACCACAGGATTTTTCGAAGGCTTATTTGAAGAACAGGAATTAGTATCCGATAATGTAAAAGATAGGGAAAGTAAAATCTTATTCCTAAATAAAGTTATATCAGTTATTGGTAAGTGCTATTTAAGTACTTGAATGACACCATAAGCCCATAACCTTTTTCTTACTTCGTTACTAACTCTAAACTTAAATTTCCTTATTAGGAATTATCTTCTTGGTTTTACAGGTTTGACTACAGGGAAATCTTTATCAGCAAAACCATCCAAAATAGTTGCAGGTCAGGAGCCAGAAAAAACGAATGAGCTACTTCAGTGTTTAGCACAAGCACTGGACAGTAAATTATCTTCAGTAGAAGCTGTAAAAAAAATCAAAGAAGTAAAAAATCCATCACAGATATCAGACACAAAAGTGAAAGAATCTAAAGTTACAAAGAAAAATAACGATACAAAAAATATAATATCAAAAAGCACTGAGAAGTTAACAAGTCAAAAGAAGGAGCAAAAGGGAAGTTCCATAAAAAATGGAAATCAGGAAAGAGTTAGTAAACCAAAAGACAGAGAGAGCACTACGCTCAAACAGGAATCCCCGCCTAAAATACCAACACAGAAATCTAAAATAATCAATAAAAAGACTCAAGTAGAAAATGGTGATCAACCTACAGCTAATTCTCAATCAAGCAAAAAATCATCAAAAATATCTAATAAAAATCTTGAAAAGTCATTTGATGAAAAAAATGAATCTTCGTTAAATTCTCAAAAGGAGCCAGAGATCAATATTCCTGATCTGGAGATCAGTCTACCAGGAGAAGATGAAGTGGGACAGGGAACACTTGATACTTCTTATACCATTGCAGATACAGATTTAAATTCTTCATCATCTCGCGATTTAATGGCATCTAACAACAAAGTAGAAGACAAACTACCGCAAGAAAATAATTCAGCTTCTTTTTGTGATTCAGTAGCTGCAGAAAAAGACTATGCAGAAAATACAACAAAGGATGAAGAAACTACTGTTGAAAA
This sequence comes from Choristoneura fumiferana, assembly GCF_025370935.1. NCBI lineage: Eukaryota > Metazoa > Arthropoda > Insecta > Lepidoptera > Tortricidae > Choristoneura > Choristoneura fumiferana. Next base: position 6,629,768 of record NC_133482.1, on the reverse strand, counting down.
TAAAGAACATAAGGAAGACACCACAGAAAGCAAAAATCAAAATAATTTCAATCTACGACAGGATAGCATACCAAGCGACAAGGAAATAAAACATCAAGATAGATTTACGTCAGCTAAGAATGGTGAAATAGTTTCCAATAATGTAAGGCCAACAAGTGTTAGGCCATCATCATCCAGGCCTGGGGCACCGCGGTTCAGAGACAAACATGGAACTATGGAGCAGGGAGCTGAAAATATTATTTTGGGTAAAGTCAATATAATTGCTGAGAACACAACAAATGAAGAGGTACATATAATACTAAGTAATGAACATAATATATGTGTGATTGAACATTTTTTTTATTGTGAAGGCAATAACTATATATAGTACTATTTTTTTAGGAAGAGGAACCAAGCATCATTATTGTGGAGCATCAATTAGATGATAAAACCTCTGTAGACCAAACAGAACAGTTGTCATTGAACCAGCATGGTCATTTGGTACAGCAAATTTTGGATTCGCAAAAAGAGTTTTCTCAAGTTAATGGCAAGACTGAGATTGTAAGTCCAAAACACTACTTAATTCATAAAACCGGCCAAGAGCGTGTCGGACACGCCCGAAATATGGTTCCGTAATCATTACGAAAAAATTAAGTTATATTTTTCTAAGAATTTCGTATTTTGTACGGAATATTCCAAGTTTAGGCATATTTTATACCTTAGGCGGTATACCTTTACTTGCCCGAATTTAATTTGCCCGAATTTCATATTCAACCGCCATAATTTGTTCTTATAAATTCATTTACACTACTCATTGTTTACCATATTATTATTATTCAAATGACAGAATCTTTGTTTCCCATAAAATTAATTTGTATAAGTAATTTCATTTTTAATAATCATTGTAATCCATAAGTATCACATGCCATAATGTCATTTGCCATCCATGTAAATGGTGATTATCGACGTCACGTCAAACAAGCCTTTGAATTATGTACATTTTACCCACAAAGGTTAGGTTAGGTTAGAATCGCGGCATTTGATTTGCGCGAGCGAGCGAAGTGAGCGAGCAAGACGGTTCGGAGCAGAAGCGACTCGGATAGATTAGATTTAGAATGTGAGGGTTTTTTTTATAGCAGCCCGGATAATATAGAAAATAGATAGATTAGTTATAGAAAAAAACAATTTTAATCAATAATCGTAATGTAAGTTGTCAATAACACTATTTAGTATAGCGTTTGAATATTCTATTAAATAATATTATTGCACTTAATAATATGGAAATATTATTATCAAAATAATTCGTATCAAAATGGCATTTAATTTTCGGGAAAATAAGAATATATCAAATAAATTTTCTAGTAAACGAAACATTCAGGCAAATTAAGTTTCGGGCATATGAACTTCGGACAAATGAAATTATAGCATATAACTTTCAGGCAAACAATAGATAACCACCTTAGGCTGCTATTTAGTCTTAAACTACTAATAATTCTGAAGAAAACTTAACCATTATAGTTTTCCTTGCAAGTTCGATATAAGTACTTACTACCATCATGATTTTTTCCAAATTTTTCCACCCACCGGTTTAGATTTTAGAGGGGGGGGGACGCTCGATTTTAATGAAAATTTGAAATTAAATTAAATTAAACTTTAATGCCTAACATTAATACATTGATAAGTCACACTTTTATACATTTTTTGCACTAAAGTTGAATATTTTGCAAGTAAATCACTGAATCGACAAATCGTTTTAGCAACCCCCTAATGTTTTTAAAAGACCTATCCAACGATATCCCACACTACAGGGTACCCTAAAAAAAAATTTTTATTTTTATTTTTAGTTGTACTATTTTGTCGGCATAGTTTACTTATATATATTCGTGCAAAATTACAGCTTTCTAGCATTGATAGTCCCTGAGCAAAGCCGCGGACGAGACAGACAGACATGGCGAAAACGGAACCCTAAAAACGAGAGATTTTATGTAATTATCGTAGAACATTTATATTGCAGGAATGGCAATTTGGTGCTCAAAAAGCGAGGGAGGCATCTAATCAGGAGATGGAGCTAGTAAGATTCAATATTCAAGCTGTGTCGCGTGCCGCTAATCCCTTAGGAAAACTGTTGGACCACATACAGGAAGATGTGGAAGTGATGCGTCAGGAGTTGCAAGAGTGGACGAAAACATATGAAGAGACTTCAAAGGAGCTTTTGAAACAAAAAACGTAAGCATTAGGTAAAGACCAAAAGCATTCATTGTAAAAAAGCTACTTTTAACTAATAACAAAATTATTCATTTCAGGGCCAATGATGATTCTCTGCTACCACTTCATACAAAGATAAAACAGCTGGATTCCGATATAAAAGAAAAGCAAGACAAAATTGAAGATCTCAAGATAGTGATACACAAGAATTCATCCAGAATTGAAAAGTTACTGGCAAGTGGGAATGTGCAATAAATTTTGAATCATGTAATTTATATTCCTTCCTCACTAGATAAATAAAATAATGTAGAAGATAGTTGGTCTTTCCACTCTATGTATATATACCAACGTGTTGATGTTTTGGTAATGTTGGTTTTAAGAAATCTTTATTATTTTCCAAATTAATTATAATCTAATAAGAGACAAACATAATTTACAGACTTCATACCTTATAAGTAGCCTCAAATAAATATTAAATAAAAGTACTTCTTACAATTATATTTCTATTATACATTTTATATGATACCAGTAAACAAATGCCACCAGTAGAAACACACGCCATGTTAATTTATATTTTCATTTTACTGATAAAAGTGGCCTCTATTTTTTTATTAGTATATAAATCCTTTAAATATTTCATTAAATTGTGAATAATATTAACCATATTTATAAATTACAATAGTTGGAGCTATAAGACAGATGAACTAAAGTAAATCTGTGATAGGTACCTACTATGTGCTACTATATTTTGGGATTGATTATATTATAATAAATAAGACCATGTTTTTTTTCGGCTCAGGCCTGAAATGTCTGTTTGCCTAAAATGTACAATTCTCAAAACTTCTACGTTTTCACAATGTTAGCACTTCTATTTTGTCAGCTTTCTCAAAATGTCTGCTATTTAAAATGTGTACAATCTCAGGAAGTTGTCTATTCATAATGTTTACATTCCTATAATGTTAGCATTACCAGAATTTCTGCTTTCCCGATATGTTCACTTTTTTAAATAGGCTATAGTCTTGTTGTGTTTGTTTTCCCATAATGTCTGCTTTATTTTCAAAACAATTTTCCAAGGGATTTTCGTAGTTTAGGTTTTTACTAAAATCAATGCTAATAAATGCGAAAGTAACTCAGTCTGTCTGTCTGTTACTCTTTCACAGCTAAACCGCTGAACCGATTTAGATGAAATTTAAAGACCATGATTGGAGACATTTTGGGAATAAGACTTTTCTGGAATGCCAACGTTATAAGAAGGCGGATATTTTGAGGTTGCAGACATTTTGAGGATAAGCACTTTCTGAAAAGCGAACATTATACAGAAACTGTCATTCTTGGAGACAGGCAATTTTAAATAGCTGACATTTTGAGAAACTGACATTATGCAAAAGACGTGTTGACATTCTGAAAAGCAGACATTTTGCGAAAAATACATTTTAGGAAAACGAATATTTCAGGCCTGAGCCATTTTTCTGAAGTGCATTGAGTCAATGAAGCCTGCAGGGGCTGCAGGGCTACTACGAAACTCGAAGTTCGTATCGTAGCGTCCCTCTCGCTCTCGTTTTAAATAGTATTGGAAGGGTGCGAAGTAATAGGTGGGGGTAATGAAATCTATCGCAGCGCTCATGGTGGCCAAAAGTAGAAATAGTTCTGGCTCTGTCATCTGTCATACTCATATAAATCTGTCATTAACAAAGCAATTTGTATAGACTTTAACTACCTAATTTTAGTAATAGATGTTTGTGTTATGATGCGAGCTTGAATTATTGAACACTGTCCCTGTTTTGTTCTTAATTTCTACATCTCGGTCATGTCCAGCAACAATTTTCCTTATGAAACGATTTGTGGTTGAAATTTTATATTGAGTGATACTCACAAAATCGGTCTTCAAAATGATACTCATTTTGATCTGAAAACGATATTTCATTTATTACTAGCGATATAAGAACAATTGTATAATTTTACTATTATTCAAAGAAACCAATAAGATAGCTTTATCTTTTCGTTTTACAGTAAAAGTACAACTAAACATGAAGTAAACAAACCCTGACATAACGAAAATAAAACACACTTTTTGAATAAATTTTACTTACCTCATTTAATTTTAATGACCAAAAATGAATTCACAACCTTGTGTCCACCCAAATCACGGTATCACAGTAATTTTGTATTATAAATTAATACGTTATAGGTTTGATTTTGGTCACAATGTCGCGATGAAATTTCAAAACGTCAGAGCATCAGCCAGAAAAGTTGCGGACGCTAGGTGGCGCTGATGTCGTGCACAGAGCCGCACGAACTTCGAGTTTCGAAGTAGCCCTGCTGTTACCAAATAAACATCTCATGCTAATAAAATACTTGCTAAGTAAAATTTGTTGCACATACAATCCGTACACAAAAATTAGAACCAAGAATTTGTCATACAGTTTTTGTGAACTTCTTGATAATTTATATTCTTATTATTTTTACATTTGAAATTTACCACGAGCTTTGCGGTATTGCGGTGAAGGAAAACATCGTGAGGAAACCTGTACGAACCTGCGAAGCGATTCAATGGTGCGTGCGAAGTTCCCAATCCGCACTGGAACCCGCGTGGGAACTATGGCCCAAGCCCTCTTGTTCTGAGAGGAGGCCTGTGCCCAGCAGTGGGACGTATATAGGCTGGGATGATGATGATGATGATGATGATTATGTTTGGTTATTGTATTGACCTAATCAATTACAAACGAATAATTAAATAAGCTGCTCTCAGTATTAGGAGCTGCTTTTATTAGAAGAAGCGTTTAATTAATCAAATATTCAGAAGACAGAAAATTCTTCTTATTCAAAATTTTAATATTACTTAAGCTCTCGCGAGTCGTGATTTACATAACTACAGAATTAAACGGTTTAACTCACAATTTTAAGTCGGGAACGGTCGGACTAGTTTCAATCTTTTCGGAAGATCTTTTTCAAGTGTGCGTTTACGACAGTGGTCGTACTCCGAAATTCGAAGTTCGTATCGTACCGTCCCTCTCTCTTTTAGTAAGTAAGTGTCAGAGGGATGAATATTCGAATTTCGGAGTTGAACAAAATAACCCACTGCGTGAAATATAGGGTTGCTTCTCACGTACCACAACCACACGACAACCACAACCACAACACGTGGGAGGGCGCATATTTTGTATTGAAAATGAATAGTACAATTCACACGAATCACATTTTGCCGTCATTATCGACCGCGTGTGTGATACGACCACATCGCAACCACATCGCAACGACAACGCAACCACCTGCGGCACCGCAGCGGCCGGCCGGCCACATCGCAACCACGGGCCCGCGATCTCCCCCTTCATTCATTCCGATGTTTTCTTCTTACTAATAAAAGCCATAACAAGGATAGCAACATCAATGTTTCCTGTTCGAATTCCATCAGTAGTACGCTCAGTCAAGTCAAGGCGTGTTTCCTCTATGAAAGCCAGAGTATAAATGCGTCTGCACACGACGGAACTACATTACAACCACATTTTGTAGGCACCAAACCCAACTGCAAAATGCCGCAGCGACACTATTCACACGTAATCACAGCTTGATCGCATTTTACCGCTGCGACCTGGTGTGGTTGTGGTACGTGTGAAACAACCCTAATAAAAGCCATAACAATGCCTTTTTTCGCTGAATACCAGATTCGCAAAATACCAGATTCTCAAAATACCAGAATCTCAAAATACCAGATTCGCAAAACATCGGATTCTCAGAATACCAGATTCGCAAAATACCGGATTCTCAGAATACCAGATTCGCAAAAGATCAGATCTTCAGAATACCAGATTGGCAAAACACCAGAAATACAATAACGCATAAAATTTGAAAACGAAAATAATGAATAAAACAATCTAACGATTTATGCGTGCGAAGACACTAGCGTTTACTTGTTTAAATAAATAAATAATGTCGCCACCATAGGTCGTCACTAACTGATACTACTGATACTGATACTAATGTTATTTACTGAGAGAGTGAGCGGTACCATACGAATTTCGACTTTCGAATTTCATAGTAACCCTTCAGTATAGATATATTTAGACATAGACATAGACATAACTTTATTTCGACATCGAACTTAAAATAATACATAATTTACAGAAAATAAAAACATTTGATGATGTCGAAAAGGAATTGACTCAGCATTATGCTGCAGTAAGTATATGCTGCCTACTACAGCGCTGATTTTCAGCCAACACCTTCATATCTTTGCACCTAATGTGTTGGACCGGAATCAGCACAAATGAGTGTGTGTCGGAAAAGTGTACAATAAATAGGTAATAACAAATTTATAAATTTACGAAGAACAACAATAGCTTATAATCTGTGATTAAATATGTAGAAACCAAACGCAAGTATTTGTCTTCTCTAATTAAATTGTGTGTACCTATCCTGGTATTATGAGAATCTGGTATTTTGGGAATCTGATGTTTTGAGAATCTGATATTTTGAGAATCTGGTATTCTGAGAATCTGATGTTTTGAGAATCTGATATTTTGAGAATCTGGTATTTGGAGAATCTGGTGTTGTAAGAATCTGGTATTTTGCGAATCTGGGCATTTGTATCTACCGTTGTACCGAGTTTATCTCTCCGATTTCAACAAAATTTGGAAGGTAGACTCAGTCCATGATTCCGAGCTGGAAAAACAGGGTCTCCAGATGTGTCCCCAAAATATTGTTTGGATGTGTCCGTTTTCCATACAATATTTTGGGGAACCTGGAGACCCTGTTTTTCCAGCTCGGAATCATGGACTGTGTCTACCTTCCAAATTTTGTTGAAATCGGAGAGATAAACTCAGGGTACAACGGTAGATAGAAATGCCCATCTGGTATTTTGCGGATTGCTGGTACCCAGCGAACAAAGGTTTTTGAGTGGTTCGAATACATACTTATTTTCAGCGGCGTCTTTAGCCCATGTAGCGCCCGTGTGCAACTATTACTTTAGCGCCACCTAGGAAGCGCGCAGTCAAAATGGAAAAGGTACAAAGTGCCGCGGCCGGCGCCCCTAACACCGCTGCGCCCGTGTGCAACGCACACCCTGCACTATAGGTAAAGACGCCTCTGCTTATTTTTGCACTTGACTGTACATAAAAAACTTATATTCGCGAGTTGAAACGTTTCAATATTGTAGTACTTATAAAAAAATACTGAAAAATAAATAACATAGGTATGTAGGTCTTTGAACATGAAACTACCGCGAAACTCACTTATTTTATTATTATGTATTTATATTTCACTTATATTTATTTGTTTCATTAAATATATCTACCTAACATATAAGTCATTAAAAACGCTGTCAATTCTGGAAATAAATTGTGCGGTTTAAAATTAGGTTTTACAAGTTGTGAAAGTCGGCTATTAGATCTTAAAACAAAATGATATATTTTTTTAAATCTACGTGGCTCACATAATGAGGGCTATCGCGTATGAATTCGCCGCTAGAGGCGTGAGGTCTCCGAAATGTCAATCTCATAGTCTTTTGGTGAGCTACGCGCTTAATCATTTTGTGAATATTTTGCATTACCTAAAATTAATTATGGCAATTATGCATTACGGGGCAATGAATGTCTGTGTTTGGAGTCAGTTTTGTCCTCCCTTTTTTTCCGAACAAAAGGGGACTACGCAACACTGTGGTTGCTCGATATTTTTATGGTACGGTTTTAAGGTATATTAAATAATGACTTTAATCTAAACTTTGTTTTCACGCCCGTAATAACAGACTTTGAAAGCTTACACATTTTCTTACACTGTGGCTACACTTAAAACCTCACGCAACAGTGGCGCCATCTAGAAAGACAAAAAACGATAGCCCTCATTAAAAATAGTTTTTCTTAGCGTGTTAGGGACGAGATACCACTTGGATCAAATTTATTGATTTTCACAGACCACAAAACATATATTATGTGATCTTAATATCGAAGACCGTAATTTAAATTGGCGTATTTTATAATTCTAAAAAATGAAATTCAGTTTTAATCTCTTTTGAATGTAACAGGTTATGTCACCAGTTTTTGACGACCAGATGACCTAGTGGTTAGAGAACCTGACTACGAAGCTTGAGGTCCCGGGTTCGATTCCCGTGTCGGGGCAGCTATTTGTATGAAAAATACGAATGTTTGTTCTCGGGTCTTGGGAGTTTAATATATATTTTAAGCATGTATCTATATCTATATAATTATATTTATCCGTTGCTTAGTACCCATAACACAAGCTTTGCTAAGCTTACTTTGGGACTAGGTCAATTGGTGTGAATTGTCCCTTGATATTTATTTATTTATGTCTTATTTGCTTTAAAAAACATGCCCTTTACGCCCATAAAAAGCTGTTCGGACGTAGTATTTGAAAGAACTACAATTTAAAAAAACTTTCATTTACTACTTTATCTAACTCTCAGTATAGAGTTGTGGATAACGCTTATTTCGAGGCTTCAAGACTAGAACCCATAAGACTTCAGCTTCAGAGTTGAACTCGACTATATTTGAGAATTAATTTGGTTTATTTTGAGTCATTAAGCATAGAGTCTAACTACGAGTTTTGCACTTCGTTCGTAGTATAGGACCAGAGCGAGGCCGTATCTGTGGTATTGCCTTCTAACGTTACTGCATCGCCATCTATGTGTATGCGCTACTGACACTCGCGATCGCGATCACAATTCAATTCATTCAATTCAAATTATGATTCTGCCAGTGTCAAGCAGGGCTACTACGAAACTCGAAACTCGAAGTTCGTGTCGTGCGGTCCCTCTGACACTTATACTATTTAATACGAGAGCGAGAGGGACGGTACGATACGAACTTCGAGTTTCGGGTTTCATAGTAGCCCTGCTGGTCTCTACTTGTTGATCGAGGTTGACTGAGACCACAGCTGACACGGCAACACTCGCGATCACAATCAAATAATGTATGCGATACTGCACAGACTTGAAATTTCAAGTCTGACAAGTCTGTGGAAAACTGCAATTTGACTGCGATCGCGAGCGCCAGAAACGTTACGCAATCGATCCTGGTTCGATTCCCGGTAATGTACGACGGTTAAAAAAAAATGCCCTTTTTTTACTAAATCTAAAATCAATGCCATGGTTCCTAAGAACAGATTGCGCTATCTGTCATAGTTTGTCTTCTCCCTACTGACACATTTGGATTGATCACCCTAGATTATGTAGGAAAATTGCAAATTATTATATGTAAATTATGGACATTAGCATTTCCATTATATCTCACAATTTACTTCCCTTATTCATGAGGCATAGCTACTATCTTTGTCACTAAGAATTAATTTATAATTAATACCTTAATTGCTATTTTAGTTACATATGGAAGTGCTGATAAAATTTGCCTCTCCTGAAAAGTAAGCATTTGTCCTTTATGCCAATTTAGATTATGGTTGTCGATATGGTTATGATGGTTTGTCACCAACTTTACATATTTTGTTTTGTTATCAAAAAATTATGTCTAATAAAGAATATTTGCATTGTTTTGTTTAATATAAAATAAAACATACCTATCAAGCAGATGCTGGGCCAATTCTAGTGTCTTTATGGACTAATGGTTAGGTTAACCACTGCTTTTACGTTACATACAACATTCATCACAAATTTACTAAAATAAAAGTGTGAAAAATATGAGAAATAATATTTATTATGTATAATGTGTTAGATATAAACTTAAGCAAGTGTAGAAATATTTTGATATTTAAAACCAATTTCCCCTTTGATACTAAACAAGACCATAAGAAACGGCGGCTGTATTGCCTAACGTTTCACTCTCGTCAGAAATGTTAGACAATATGGCCTCTGGTCTAGTAGTTATCCAGTTAAAATGTATTGCACAAAGAAAAGTGTACAAAAGGTGGATGTGATTCAAGCTATCCCAGCTAACTTTTATCCAGACCGATATTTGGATATTTATATACTATAAGATTAAGATTATTTCCATTGAAAAAGTGGTTTACATCAGAATCCATTCATAATGATACTGAAGGCAATGTAAATAACACTGTAGAGAGCAATATGAAATTAAATTGTAGTCACAATAACTGGTGAGCATATTCAATGTAATAATATTGATAATGATAATAAATATGATAGGACAATTGTCACGAAATGACCCAGTTCCCAACCAAGCATAGCTTGTACTATGGGTACTGGACTACATATATTATGTAGTAGATACAAACAATATCTAAGTAGTTTTTTTGATGTTTAGTTGTCTTTATCACAAACCCTCAGTTATGAACAAGTGTTCTTAGGGTGATACAGTCACTATACTTATGGAGAAATGTAGTATTATTAACCAGTCTAATTTATTAAAATTATATTATTAGAATGAAAGGCAGGTCTACATATATAAATCATTAGAAACAGATTTATTGTATTCCCATGGTAGTTTGTATGGTAAACAAACTTTGTAGTGCAAGAGGTTTAATCATATTACCAGTTGGTCATAGGCGGAGTCATAATTATCATATTCTACAGTATTTCTTCTAAATCTACATTGACAATACTAAAACTAAATGTTGCCTTTTTTCTTACCTGAATAATAATGGAAAATGTTACATTTAAATAATTTATTTTCAAAGGTTTTACAGTGAGAGATCACTGACATGGTATTTATTTTTGGTGCAGGCGGTTTAGGAGGCACATTAGAGTCATTATCGTATCGACTTACATAACAATCACGCCTCAAACCAACCCTATTGTGGCATTGGCGTTTAACCATAATTGCAGCTTGTTCAATGCGCATCACCAGCCTGTGTTGACTTTCAAGCTTTTCTAAACAAGTTTTACAAATTGTTTTAGGTAATGGATCTGATGGGGACACCTGAAAATAAAAATAATACAATTATTATCAAATGTTTTCTTGCTTGTTACCTCTCCACACACACTTCAAGAACTAAATGTTGGTAATTGAATTGAATGGTCAATCAATCAAACAAATAAATCATAATTGAAATGAAACAAAAGTTCGCTAACAGCCCTGAGATATTGATGGGTGACATGAAAGCACATAAGTAACTATAGCAGGAAAAAGATTGTTATGATATTGACATTATCATGATCAACATGAAATATCCAATCTTATAGTAAACAACGATCGTGTCAGGAGACATTACATGGATATATTTAATATCGAAAAGAACTTACGTTTATTGATAGATGTCTATTGATCTTTTCAGAAATGCACATACGTATTCCTTCGTCGCCGTAAATATGAAGCACTACACGGTGCATATCAGAACATAATCGACAAATGAATCCCGTTAATACGCCTCGTTCCAAGCTACCCATTATGTATTCTAAGGATGAAGTATTAGTATGTGATTAATTAACTCCTAAAGCGAATTAAGTAATCAAAATTGTTTAAAATTTTAAAACGAAATAGATTCACTTCTAAAATAAGCAAGCACTTCTCTTTCTTTTATTTTTTTTCAAGCCTTGTTGTTTTATTGTTTTTTTTTTATTTCGACATGTTATTTGTAGACCAAGATTTTTCCAATCATAGAGCCAAAGACAACATTATGTAAAAAAAAATTGTGATTACCATTAGGCGTAGGCGTTTCGTGGAATCAAACGTTTTACGTTTTCCTCATTTATTAAATAAACAAATAAATAAATAAGCACAAACATCAGACATTTAGGGGCTGTTTCACCATCCATTGATTAGTGTTAACTGGCGGTTAGGTGTGATGACGTCTCTATTTGTTTTGTTCGAATGGACGGAGACGGTATTACATTTAACCGACGGTCAACGCTAATCAATGAATGGTGAAACAGCCCCTTAACCTAGTCCCAATCCCAGAAGTAAGCAAAGGTTGTTTGGTTGGTTCACTCACAAGGTGTGCGTACTTATTTGCCACCACGGCTTGTATCTTGCTGTCCCGCTGATGCTAATATTATTTAATACGAGAGTGGGAGGGACGGTACGATACGAACTTGGATTTTCAGATTTTGTAGTAGCCTCCCTATTTTTTATATGGCAATCTTCGTAAGCAAAGGAAGAAGTCACCACGAGAAATAGTCTTTTCAAATAGTAGTTAGTTAGTACACTATTACTTATTCTGTGTTAGTTTAGTACTCCAAAATTCGAAGGTCGCATCTTGGTCGCATCATAATATCACCTATTTCACTCCCGTTTAAACACTAATGGCTACTTGCTCGAAACACATAAATCTCGACTTTGCGTTAAGCTCAGTTTAGTAGTGTCAAAATGTATGGAACTGTCAATCTTAAGCCAGGTTTAACGACTAAATCTAGATTTATTTTTTCTGCAAGACGGCCTAATAGATAGGGCGAGATGGTATGACACAGAAGATATAGGTAGTCATTTATGATGACGCGTGCCGTGGTTCTTAATACAATGTAATTAATGTCTAATTTTGACAAAATCACGCGTCTTCATGGATGGCACTAGGTATGATGAACAATATAAAAACGGTCTACTAAAATTGTGTTGAAAGCTTGTTGAAAGTTACAACAAAAAAGTACCACAATCATATTTTCTACTATTTTATCTCACACTCTTTACCCGAAAACTTAAATTATAAAAAAGAAACAATTGAATACTTTGCGAGTTAATTATAATAAAAAAATATATATCTACATACATCTTATTTAGAATTTATTTAATTCATCTAACAATGATTTACACTTGTCCTTCAGTATCTTAACAGCCTCCACAAATATAATGTTGGGCGACATAGCTCCCACAGACTCCACATTAACTGAAAAAGAAATGAAAAGTTAAAATAAATATAAAATTTTGGGTTTTAACCCCAATGCAAAAATTGGGGTGTTACAAGTTTGACATGTCTGTCTGTGCATTATAGCTCCCAAATGGATGGATCGATTTTGATGTGGTTGGTCTTTAAACGAAAATGGGTTGAGTTTCATCAGTTCAACCATTTAAGAGATAAAAGAGGTATTTCTTCTACTTTTCTAAGTTGTTTTAATGTTTTATACAGTTCATACATACATATAAAATGATCTCGCACTCTGCTTAATATGACAGCATCCTTGATTTCATCATATCTGTAAACATTTCTACTGCATGTGTCATAGCGAGCATCACGCACAAAGGCTTTGCCGTCTGGTCCTAAGCCAATGACTCCTGGTGAAAAGCAGCTCTGAAGAAGTGTGGCTTGGCTGCCAGACACCTCGCGGTCAATTTGATCTCTGGCAATAGACGGTATGAAGCAGTTGCTGAAAACAAAGAAAAATTATAGAATATCTACTATACTTGCCTTGATTTTAGGCTAAAGGCCTATTTAAATAGCTTGAGAAAAAGAGTAAGAGGCGATTTTGTAATACTCCACTCAAACTTCACTGTAACGTTTGGATCAATCAATATTCAATTCAATATTTTATATTTAATTTACCACTTTTAAGGTAAAGTATAAAAAACAGATTTAAAAAATGTCCCATGATACATAAAATAATTACATGTAAAAAAAGAGAACCTAACAACAAACAAATTTACATTTTAAATGTTCTTGTAGAACATAGGTATAAATAAAATCAGAAAACCTTCATGAAACTTGAAAACAACAAATATTAGGTTTAATTGAATTGTTGAACATTGTTGAACAAACTGAATTATATTTGATGTGTAAAATATTAGTTAAAGTTAACAGAAACAAAAAAAAACTTGGTGTATGCTGCTTATTACCATAATTAGAATGTCTTGCTTTTAGCACTATACTAAATCCCAGTGGCGTAGCAAGGACTGATGTAGACGTGGGCGAAGCGGGGCCCCTTTTCTATAGTTGCATTGCATTTAAAGAGGCCTCCTAGCTACGCCACTGCTAAATCCATTAGTTAATTTACATCCAAAGCATACTAACCCACAGGCGAGAACTTAGCATGGTCCTTTCCTATTCTTTCACAGCCACCAAATGAAGGTCTAGTTCATGGCCAGGCCTCATTTTAGAAATCAATATATTATCATGCACTGAGCCCACATCAGCCTCCTTGTACACAGATGCTTGATTGCCAATGGGATGCCATTTAATCTGTGATGAGTAAACTGAAAAAAAGGTAATTTTTAAGGCACATCTTAAATTCTTCATCCAGGTGATATAATGTTTTCACCCAAAAAAATCTTGGTTGGTTGGGTTGTGATTGGTTTATTATAGTGAAAGCACTTACCACTGTGATTTATGTACAGGTCTTCAGTTCGGTATGAGTCTTTAGATTGAGCTGTATTAGCAGTACATTTCACTTTTAATGTGAACTCTAATGTGTCAAATTCTGTTCTTCAGTAGCATCTGGAAACAAAGAATGTTGTAATAGTTGTACCTACCCTAAATACATACTTGGATCTGAATTCAAATATAGGATTACATGTTCATGAAGCACAAACCTTCAGGCCGATACTCAAACAGTCTTGGGTCAGCTTTTAATGGTATCAGTCCCAACCTATGGGCAAGTACTTCATCCTGGATAATTGATGTATTGTTTTTAATCATGACTTTTTCTATAGCCATGCTAGGGACCTCGCTCAGCATCAGTCTCCGAAAGGCGTTAGCGAAGGCTGGTTGTATGCCAATTAAATCAAACTTCCATCTCAGAGTTTTCCATTCTTTTT
>NC_133482.1:6600307-6614882 GCF_025370935.1 Choristoneura fumiferana | reverse complement strand
TCGATGAGATAAATAAATCTCATCAGTTGTTGGACAAACAGCCATCAAAAGTGACGCGGAGTTTTTTTTTTCGAAAAAACGTCGAAAGTGCTTGTTCGATTTAAGGGTAAGTAGTGATTATTTTTTAACTGGTTGTTTTTTCATACGATAGGGTAATTCTTTTCCATGTAAGTGGCATGTGTTATTATGTTAAAATGTCGTTATTCACCATGATAAACGATTTTTTGTATAAAATACGTTACACTTTCGTTACGATTACGTTACATTTTTTACAAAATGCTACGTATTTTGTACATAAACGTAACGAAAAAATGTGGTAAAGGGAAGTTCACACAGAAAAAATTCTAACTTACACCTGTTTATTATTAGGTTTCCAATGACTGCACGCACAGTAAGTTAGTTAGATGGATATTTTGAAGTTAAATAATTTTAATCTGTAGGTGCAGGGATCGGCACAAGAGATTGGTTGCGAGTTCTGTGTTCACGTCCTGCTACAGTGCATAGCGTATTTAAAGTGAGAGACAAACGGAGAGATTCACTTACCTACTTAGTTCATTTTTTACCTAAACTTAATAATCATAATAATTTATTTCCAAAACATTCTTTTTACATTGTCCACTTAACTAAGATACTACTTCCTAAATTGGTAAACCTGTGATTTAGGGTTTTGGCCATTTCTTTGAGGTATTTAATAGCTTGTACAGTCGAAGTCACAAGCATGCTCACAACTAGGTGGTAGGACCTTGTGCAAGGTCCGCCGGATTGCTACCACCATCTTCCTCGCTAACCTGCCGTGAAGCAGCAGTGCTTGCACTGTTGTGTTTCGGCGTGGTGAGTAAAGACAGCCGGTGAAATTACTGGCACGAGGTATCCCATCATAGGCCTCTAGGTTGGCAACGCGTCTGCAATACCCTGGTGTTGCAGATTTTTATGGGCGGTGGTGATCTCTTACTCATTTGATCGTTTTGCCATCCAGTCGAATAAAAAAAAACCATCCAAATTCGTTATGCTTATAAATGTGCACCTTATTGTCAGTGTTAGAGAGGCATGTAAAGATACACTTTTGGAAAGATGTTCGTCAACTAGAGGGTACTTCTACTTCCACATTCTCATGTTTAGCTCTATAGATCTCATATAGGACAGATTTAAGATCAGTATCGTCAGAAAGTTCTAGTAAAAATAAAAACTTCACTTTTTATATGAGATGTATTTTTTTTTTTCATACATACGTTATCTAATGGGAATTTTTACCAGTTTGATCTAGCTTTATAAAAAATTTGCGTTACGTTTTATGGTAACGTCAACGTATTTTTTTTATGTTATTCTATGTCACATTGGTCAAAATCGCGGCTTACCCATATAATGGAAAACTGGAGAAAAAAAAACATTTTCTTTCTTTAATTTCATATAATCAGTCAGAATCAGTCAAAATAATATTGAGCACAGAGATCCGAAGATAGTAACGATACTTTATGCTATATATGGATGAAAATCGAAATCAAAAACCGGTCAAGTGCGAGTCGGAAGTCGCGCACGTAGGGTTCCGTACCATCTATACAACATTCATTAGACATTAGCAAAAAAACTACGTCTACAGTATGGGCGTACCCTTAAATATTTATTTTATTCTGTTTTTATAGTATTTATTTTTTTAGCGGTCACAGTTATACATAATCTGTGAAAATTTTCAACCGCCTAACTATCATAGTTCATGAGATCAGCCTGGTGACAGGCGGACGTACGGACGGACAACAAAGTCTTAGTAATAGGATTTCCGTTTACCCTTTGGATACGGGACCCTAAAAATCCAAACAAACAGCTGTCAATGTCAAAGTTCCATTTCAGGGGTATAAAATCATTTTTATCCATTTTACTCGCTAAATATAAATTATGCATGATTTTAAGTGACAAAGACGAGTACCTACATATAGGCCGAAAGATTTTCGGATATCTATAGTCTTTTGACAGGAATACAAAAAGAAATAAAATACTTAATATTGTTACGAGCCGTGGGGTCCGTTGGATAGCACAACCACCTAAAGACCAATTCTTTTTGGGGCCAATTTTTAACCCGACCTGAATTGAATTTGTAGACCGATTTGAATGCGGTTTTTTTTATTTGAAAGCTAGTTTTCTAGCGATGGATCTTAGACATGTTTTATCAAAATCGGTTCAGCCGTTTCAAGATCATCAGATCTTTTGTTCGCTGCGGTAGGAATCTTAGACGCATAATGGGTATTTACTTTACTTTCAAACATATTTGGGACCTAAAATTTGATAAAACCCATGTATGCTATATAACTATGCAAGATTATGGAATTCTCGGCCTGATGCTGCAGCCAGGATATCCAGAACACTAATAGGTACACTCTTGATAAAACTATAGCAGATGTTTCGTGTTTGGATTCGTTGTGATCAGTATTTGATTCTACATACAATGCAATGGTGGCAACACGATGACCTGATGCTGCAGCAAGATTATCCAGCACACCAGTATACTCCTGAAAAAATAATAGCAGATATGTCTGTGTTTGATTCCTTTTGATCAGTATTTGATTCTACATACAATGCAATGGTGGCAACACGATGACCTGATGCTGCAGCCAGGATATCCAGCACACTAGTACACTCTGTAAAAAATAATAGCACATATGTCGTATTTGGATTCGTTTTGATCAGTAATTGATTCTACATACAACAAGAGACAAGGCCAGTAAACAGTGAGGCAGTAGTTAACTTTCGATAAAATTAGGGCTTCGCACAGCCTCATTCTTAGATCCACGCTCAAAAATCCACATATCTGGTACAGCACTTTCAATCGATAAAAACAGCCACGGGCAACCTCAGCCATATGATTCTCAAAACGTAGATTCTTGTCAACTAAAAGACCTAAATTGCGCGCTTCGTTCCTTGTACGGTCACCGTCACGTAAGCAAGCAATTATAAGCAGTGTATTAATTTAGGTCACGTGAAATGTACTTTAATATAAATCAGTTAGTGCAATAAACGCATTCAACCAGCGCGGTCGTTTACCTTCATCATCCGCCGCCCTGAGTCAATTATCACCGAATATCATCATTTATCAGACATTATCAATATCATTATAGTGTAGCCATAAAAACCGCTACATTTTTTGGTCCTTCGAACCTATTTGGACTACGTTAATTGGATTACAGTGCGTCGTTTGGTGCAGTTTAAGTGTATCTTAGTGTATCCGTCTATCCTGGGTGTGGTAGCAAATCGGTTCGGTTGGCCTCCCACAAGCGGGTCTCACCAGTCGAATTGAGAAGGTGCAATTGCTACACAGGGGTGGCCGAGGCACTAAGAGAAAAACCATCGCCGCCAATCATATCAATAACGTACAGAAGCGATTCTGCCTTTATCATTTAACGAATTCAATTTTATATCAACATGGACACCCTGTTAACTCGTCAAAAGGAGATAATTCATGCGATCGAAAGGATTTGCATTAACTTCGGCAAAGATGGTCCTGGAAGGAAAACTGAAGAATACATTCAAACAAGATTGTCTTCGTTGGACGAATTATGGAAGGAATTTGAACAAAACCATGTGGATCTGATTGCCTTCAATGACGTCAGTAGTGAATATTTTACTAAGAATATTTATGGTGGAATGGTCGAATATTATGAAAAGGAAAGAAAAGTTATATCAACATATCAAATCAACTATCAACGCGTGGGCCAAAGTAAGGAAGGCAAGGCGACAGACAACAGTAGACCGCAGTTTGAGGTTCCTACGGGCAGTTTGGAAAATCGAGGTACTGCTTCATGCGGTCCAGTAGAAGAACTGTTATCTCAACAGAGGACAAACTTCAGAGCCTTCGCACGTATCACAAACCGTATTAACTTCGACAGCATGATAGAAAAGTGGGAGATCGAAGATCAATTAAGAGATCTGCAATACCGCTGGCGTGTTATTGATGAATTACATCTGCGGATCGATAACATGTTGCAGGGTCAGGATGTAAATTATGACGCAGAGTTTGGGAAATTTGAAGATGAGTACAATAACATACGAAAACAGTTGAATCGCAAACTGAGTTCATCCGCCCATTTACAGCAATCAACACCTAAGGTAGAAATTCCTACGTTTACCGGGAAGTACGCACATTGGCCTACATTCTTCGACCTTTTCACGGAAACTATTCACAACAACACTGGATTAAGCAAATCACAAAAGATGCAGCACTTAAAGAGCAAAGTCAAAGGTGAAGCTGAACGGTTGATCCAACATCTGCAAATATCATCAGAAAATTACAATACAGCCTGGGAGGTACTTGTTCATCGATACAACAACCCTCACGCTCTCTTTTCCAACCAAATCGAGACATTTTTGAATCAACCCGCAGTTCACAAACAAACATCATTCGAACTTAAGCGCCTGCATGACACAACAATGGAATGTATTTATGCGATTCATAACTTAGGTATAGATACTACCACATGGGACCCACTTCTTGTTCATTTAATTGCAAAAAAATTGGATAACGACACCTACAAGGATTACAAGGAAGCACGCAAGTCGCCTAGAGACTTACCGTCGTTCGACGAGCTGATGCAATTTATTGAAAGCAAGTTCACAGCACTGGAGCCGATCAACAAGAGAGATAAACATGTATCAGATACTAACAGCAACATGGTTCCACAGCCGCATTACGCGCCAAAAGTATCATACAGCAATCGCAAATTTCAGAGAAATTATCAATCGGCACCTACATATACGCCACAATGCCCACTTTGCCACGGAACCCATGATTTATTCAAATGTAAAAGGTTCCTTAATTTAACATCGGAATGCAAGTTGAAGACAATTGCTAAACAACAAATATGTCAAAACTGCTTGTTTAAGCACTATGACAAACCGTGCATTTCGAAACGCCGCTGTAAATACTGCGAAGGCGAGCACAATTCGATAATTCATAACGCTATCATGGAAGTACAGTCACCCGCAATAAAATGTTCATCATCCGCGGCAAATCAACTACCGAACAACGTTACCGAGACAAAGTCGCCTACTGACAAACAACACAACGTGGGTCACGTGGCCGCCGAAGATGAAGAAATTCTACTGACTACTTTATCATTAAAGGTTAAAGCAGCGGACAACACTTATATCACGTTAAGAGCGCTCCTTGACCAGGGTTCACAAATAACATTGATCTCCGAAAACGCCGCACAGCTTTTGGGATTACAGCGACATCGCTTCCAAGCATCAGTATCAGGAATCGGAGCATCATCCAAACAAAGCAAAGGGATAATAACTTTGGAATGTGAATCAATTTACGAGGATTATCACTTTTCGACACAAGCGTTAATCATATCACGAGTAATAAACGACTTGCCTAACGCCTCGTTTAAAAAACGTTCCTGGCCACACCTGCAAAATATCAAACTAGCGGATCCTGAGTATAACATATCGAAACCAATTGATCTACTGTTAGATGCGAGCGTTTACTCAGAAATTATCATGAATGGACTGATCAAGGGTTCACCGCTAGCACCCATTGCCCAGCAAACCAAGCTCGGATGGATTTTATCAGGCAACGTTAAGACGTTTAACTGCAATGTGGTCATCAATCAAACGGACGACATATCAAAATTCTGGGAAGTGGAGGATATTAACCAGTCTTCCTCCACTATGACAGAGCCAGAAAAATATTGTGAAGAATTTTATCAAGCGACAACTCGACGTCTGGACAGCGGCAGATATGAAGTCGCTCTCCCGATGAAACCAGGCTTTGAAGAAAACCTTGGAGCATCCAGATCGAAAGCCGTCATACAATTTAAACAATTAGAAAAAAGGATGGCAAGAAATGAGTCACTATCAACCACGTATAAAAAATTCATCAATGAATACGAACAATTGCAACACATGCGCTTAGCTGACCCGCTGACGTCACAACTGACGTCACCCTGTTACCTACCGCATCACGGTGTATTAAAACTAGACTCTGCCACCACCGCATTACGAGTGGTTTTTAATGCATCGGCGAAGACCTCATCAGGCTATAGTCTCAATGACTTGATGGAATGTGGGCCAAATCTACAGCAAGATCTTCAAGGGCTCATCCTGAAATGGAGGACGCACAAATACGTAGTAACCGCAGACATTGAGAAGATGTTCCGCCAATTTCTTATCAGAGAAGCTGATCAGCATTTACAAACCATCGTATGGAGGAACTCCACAGAAGAATCTCTTCGCGAATATCATTTGACAACCGTGACTTACGGTACTAAGGCAGCGCCCTTCCTAGCGATGAGAACATTGAGACAGATTGCTAGAGATAACGAATCTCAGTTCCCTCTAGCTGCAGCAGCCCTTGAGAACTGCTTCTACACTGATGACCTCATGACCGGCTATGACTCACTGGAGCAAGTAAAAGAATTACAAAGACAATTAATTCAAGTCTTAAATGGAGCAGGCTTGAACCTTCGAAAGTGGTCCAGCAATAACCCAGAGCTCATTAAAAACTTACCATCAAACCAATTAAACACTCCATTTGATTTCAAGGACACGGAATCTAGAAAGACTTTAGGCCTCCAATGGAATCCAGCATCAGACGCCTTTACGTTTATAAATAGAATAGAATCTCAGGAGGGCCAAGGCGATCATACTAAGAGAAAACTATTATCAGACATTTCAAAAATTTATGACCCCCTGGGATGGCTCTCACCTATCACTATTAAGGCAAAGATACTGTTCCAGAAAACCTGGTTAGCCGACATGAAATGGGATGAAGAGCTTCCCGCGGATATTCTCAATGAATGGCGATGTCTCCGAGATGATCTAAAAAACATCGAAAACTTCAGTATATCAAGATATCTAGGTAATAAAGAAACATATCAATTGCACGGCTTTTGCGACGCATCGGAAAAAGCATACGCTTGCGCCGTGTATGCAGTAACAAATAACGATAAAGGTGAATACACATCGCGCCTTGTTGCTGCCAAGACAAAGGTAGCTCCACAAAATAAAAAAATATCATTACCAAGATTAGAGCTCCTTGGTAGCTTGTTGTTAGCACAGCTCATGAAGAAGATCACCGAGTGTCTCTCAGCTCAACATATCACTATCAATGCCTGGACTGATTCTATGGTTGTACTGGGCTGGCTCCACGGTGACATATCAAGATGGAAGCAGTTTGTGGCTAACAGAGTACGGCAAATCATCGACATTATACCAGCTTCTCAGTGGCGTCACGTAAAATCTGACGAAAATGCCGCAGACTGTGCCACGAGAGGATTAGCATCAGTTAGACTACAGGAGAGTCTGTGGTGGGAAGGGCCAAAATGGCTCACAACAGGCAAACTATATGACATATCTACTGTGCAAATTGAAGTACCGACAGTTGAAGTGAAAAAGGCACATGTAAACGCAGCCTTATATCATGACATACTTATTAATGAATTAATAAGTAAACACAGTTCATTTAATCGAATTGTAAGAATAACCGGCTGGGTGTCACGTTTCATAGCTCGCTTGCGAAACCGACAAAGCGTCAGCTACGACAAAAATGCAAGTAGTACAAATTTACTTACAACATCGGAACTACAGGCTGCTCACAACTTAATAATAAAACATGTTCAAGCATCAGAGTTTAAAGATGACATTTATCAATTGAAGAAAAATAATCATGTACGAAGCACTAGCAAACTATCACCATTAAACCCGTTCCTCGATGAGCAAGGAATTTTGCGAGTTGGCGGACGGTTACAAAACTCAAATATAAGTTTTTCTGCGAAACACCCTGTACTTTTGCCGTCACGTTGCCGAGTTACTGAACTTATTATTAATGAAGCACATGCGTTGACATTACACGGTGGACCCAGGCTCACGTTATCGTTTATCAGAGAGCGTTACTGGATTACCAGCGGCATTCAGACTGTAAAGAAGCAGCTTCGTTTATGTATCAAGTGCAGACGGTACAGTGAAAAAACAAGACAGCAAATCATGGCTAACCTACCAAGTCCACGAGTCATCCCTGCGCGCCCGTTCACCAACACCGGCGTAGATTTCACGGGTCATGTGGACATCAAAACCAATAAGGGTAGAGGGATTAAAACCACAAAAGGTTATGTGGCAGTTTTCGTCTGCCTTGCGACGAAGGCAGTCCATCTTGAATTGGTATCGGACCTGAGTACACCAGCTTTCCTAGCAGCTTTTCGACGATTATGTGCCCGACGGGGTATCCCCCAGCACATGTACTCCGACAACGGGACTAACTTTGTTGGTGCAGCTCGTGTACTGCAACAAGAGTACAAGGCAATCTTGAAGGCTCTGGATACTAACTGCCTCAAAACCATCAATGATATGGGAGTCTCTTGGCATTTCAACGTGCCTGCAAATCCAACAGCTGGCGGTCTGTGGGAATCTGCTGTCAAGAGCATGAAATTTCATCTCAAGCGAGTGCTGGGAGAGCAAAAACTCACTTATGAAGAGTTTATTACCCTGCTACACCAGATTGAAGCGTGCATGAACTCACGTCCCCTATGCCACTTGACTGAAGACCCTCAAGATGAATACCTTACACCTGGACATTTTTTGGTTGGTGACTCGCTGATATCAAGACCTCAGACAGACTCAGAACATATCAATCTGCCCAAGCGTTGGCAACTTGTTCAAAACATGAACAAATACTTTTGGAAGAAGTGGTCTGGCGAATATTTACAGCAGTTACAAGTGAGGTCAAAATGGAGAACGCCTAGTAAAAACATAGAAGTCGACGACATCGTTATCATACAAGAAGACAACCTCCCGCCTGGAAAATGGGCATTGGGACGGGTGCATGAAGTATATCCTGGAAAGGATGGTTTTGTGAGAGCTGTCTCATTAAAAACGCAAAACAAGATCATCAAGCGCCCCATCAAAAAGCTCATCCTGCTACCTACTCACGAAGACAATGAAGAGGCAATCAAGGACGTAGCAAGTGAGCCACAAACACTTCAAAGTCCACGCAAAGAGGGTATTAAACAGCGTCGTAAAAAATGTGCCTTTACCCACCTTGCGTCGATGATGTTGCTAATGTTTGTGGGCCTTCTATCATCAAGCACACAAAGCGCTGTACCTTACAATATCACCGCTTTGAATGAACAACAAAGTCTATATTTTGACAAGATATCCGATTTACAACATATCAGAGATGAATGGAAATTAATCATCTATTACAACATGTCCTCATACTGGCATGAATTGACAGACATAAAATCCTATATTTCTCATCTGAAGACAATAGGTAGCAACCTAGGCGCCCAGTACGAAAGCATCATAAGACAACTTTATCACGACGTAAATGAAATTGATCATTTAAATAGTCTCCTCACGTTTCAAAACAAAAGGCAAAGGCGAGGACTCGTTGACGGCGTTGGCTACCTAGCGAACTCCTTGTTTGGTGTTTTAGACGAAAGGTTCGCAGAGCAGTATAAAAAAGACATCGAAAAGGTCGCTCAGAATGAGAATCATCTACAGAATCTCATAAAAAATCAGACACTTATTATTGAGTCCGAGTATAACATACTCCGTCGCAATGAAAACACAATGAACAAGCAGCTTACATTTATTAAAGAACATCTACGAAATATATCACTAGAAATTGGTCAAGACCGCCTGCACGTGATGAACCATCTCTACATCACGTCCTCTGCACTCGCTGCCACAACAATAATATCAAACTTAAGACGTATTCAGCAAACGATGATAAATACTGTGACAGATATTAGCCATGGCCGCATCGACGCCCACCTGTTTCCACCAGAGCAATTGACAGAACAAATCAACATCATTCAAGGTCAGTTAAATGGTGAACTAATAATGCCTACTGACAAATACAACATACGACAGTTATACCGGCTATTAAAAGTATTTGCAAGAGTCGTCGAAGATTATCTTATAATTGAAGTGCGAATTCCCCTTGTCAGCAGCGAGATTTACGAATTGGATCATATTATCACTGTACCACAGAAAAAGGGCAATAGCACACAGCACGTCTTACCAACATTCCCTTATATCGCCTTCGACCTAAAAAGAGAGACGGTGTTTTTCTTATCAAATAATGACATACAAAGATGTATGCACACTCATATGGACAGACTCCTGTGCACAATCGACAAACCCATCTACGATCTAAAAATAAAACAATCTATCTGTGATATCAAGTTAGTAAACACAGAGACAATTAATACAACACCTTGCGCCGCACGTTTATCAGCGTGCGCCGCCGACAAGTGGATCAGATTACACCGGCAAAACAGGTGGCTATTCTCATGTTGCGGCGACTGCAAAGTGAGAATTTTCTGCACAGCTGGTATGGAGTTAAAGACCGTAACAGGAAGCGGACTCCTTAACCTAGGTCAGGGTTGCACTATTAAAGGAGACACGTATACTATGCACTCGCATAATAATTTTTTGAATCAGATACAAAGGCAACCAGACGTCATTGGAGTGCCTGAGATCTCGGTCTTGAACTCGGTTATAAACACAAGTGTATCATATGTAGACCCAGCCCCCCTACTAGAAGATCATCAAGAGGCCTGGGACAAAATTAAGAAGCAAATTGAAGGTCTGAAACAAGCCTCCTCAGTACAACTCAGTACGCACGACGTCCATCACTACACACTGCTATACATATTGTTGGGAGGATTAATGCTGCTTAGCGGTGCTATTTTCTATGTCTGGAGGAGATGGAATCATCTTCCCTTTGAGCAACGCCGTGCGGCGGAAGACGCGCCGCCGCCCGTGCCACGGACACGCATTGTCAGCACCACCAACCGGAACCAGGGAACATCGCCCATCGCAGCCCGGGTTAAATTTGAAATGCCCAGGACAAGCTATATAGATTATAGTGTAGTATAAGGTGAAATATTTAAGTACCTCTTTGGCTTGTGTAATGGATCGATGACTTATTATTATCATTTAAATTTAATATTATTTTTTAATTGTTCTTCTATTTTTTGAGTCGGCAAGATGTACGGTCAACCGTACGTAAGCAATAATTATAAGCAGTGTATTAATTTAGGTCACGTGAAATGTACTTTAATATAAATCAGTTAGTGCAATAAACGCATTCAACCAGCGCGGTCGTTTACCTTCATCATCCGCCGCCCTGAGTCAATTATCACCGAATATCATCATTTATCAGACATTATCAATATCATTATAGTGTAGCCATAAAAACCGCTACAGCTCTTATCGTAGGATACGACGATATATGCTATGTAATTATTATACAAAAAAAAGTTTATGCGATGCGTGTTATGCTAAATTAGTATCAGGCAAACAAGATTTATGTTAGATGTATCCATACTAGGATCATCTAAAACAATTAATGAGGGTTTTATTGGAATTTATTCAAGTTTAATTGGATATTATACAAAACAGAATATAATACTACGAAGTGCAAAATTCGAACTTCGTTTCTTGCCGTCCCATTGACTCATATATTATTTAATGCGAGAGTGAGAGGGACGGTACGATACGAACATCGATTTTAGAATTTCGTAGTGCGCAAAGAATGTTGTCCAGAGCCTAGCCCGCTGCCGTCCTGGCCCCGTGCTAAGTACTAAACTGTCACGCCTGTTTTATTGTTTCGGCCGGGACCTAACACTTGTTATTGTTGGTGCTCAGCACTTTTTGCCACGATTTGTGGATTTTGTTTCGAGTCGTTACCGTAATTTGGGGTTGTGTTTAATGGAACTTTTCTAATCTAAACTTGGTATGGTTTATCGTCGTGCAGATGGTTCAGTGCCTTGTTGTTAACTACCGAAAGGTGTTGGATGTTGGGAATCAGTTTCGAAAAGACTAGAGGCTTGTATAGAACACATTTACCTACTCGGGTACCTACTAAACAAATAGTTCCTGACAATGTACTTGTAGTTCATCTCATTTCTGCTCTTAGCTCTCGTTACATTGAATTCTGTACAATTAAAACACGAATAATATTACTCAGTTCAGTATTTGAAAAAAAAAGAAGCTTTTTATTTTCAACATTGCCTTTGAAATTAAATTCTCAAATGTGACTTTTATAACTATATTTTCTGTAGTTTGAAGCTTCAAATACTTCTCTGACCTACAAGAACGATAACTTCATAAAATTAAAATCACTTATATATTTTATACTCAAGAAAGTTATGTACCGCAGAAAGATATTTTTTCCCTGGCAATGCCTTATCTATAGTTTGAATGGAATGACGTAAACGTCAGTTGCAGGCTTATGCTGTTCCCATTCATTCACGCTTTGTTGAACCCTTTGCATTAAAACTGACGACGGGTTTATTTTAATAGGTTGTTTTCACTCAAATAAGACCAAACTGTGACTTTGTGTCGTAGTAGCTTACGTCCGATGCTTTGTCGCCGTTGCAAGATTCCAGTAGGAAATTGTGGAAATTAGGTGTGTAAATTTGCATAACAAGAGTTGTGCTAATTTTATTTTTGCATATTAACGAAACGCATAATTTTCCATCTATGCAGATAACATTTCAACTAGGAAAAATATAAACGGTTGACTTAGGTGCATGTAATCGCATAATAAACAAACATTATTATATTTTAAACGTATAAGTTACATTTTATATATACGAATACGAATGTTTGTTCTCGGGTCTTGGGTGTTTAATATGTATTTAAGTATGTATCTATATCTATATAATTATATTAATCCGTTGCTTAGTAGGTACCCATAACACAAGCTTTGCTAAGCTTACTTTGGGACTAGGTAAATTGGTGTGAATTGTCTCGTGATATTTATTTATTTATTTATTTTTATTTATATATCAACGAAAAGAAACCGAATGAGACAAAGATCGATTTATGATCGTTATATAAAATGTTACTATGCATTTCGGACATTATACAAAATGACATTATTCTATTTATAAATATATTTTTTACAGAAGTTGTAAATAAGTGTTACGTAATTTATTTATGCTAATCAACAGTTACTTTGCAATTCGTTGTTAGCTAAACGTTGATTATGATTTATATTATTAGCCCGCTAGTTAATACTGTGTAGTACGTACATTTAATACGTACATAATGTAAGGACAACTTACAATGCAGACTAAACAGCTGTGTTACAATGACGTTTAATAATCCCACACAATCGCTGTACAAACAGTCTCGATCGCAATCACGCGTCGCACGATCAACCTCCATGAGGAACGATTTCCGACCGCACCATAGAGCTCGGATGTAGCGCTGGTAGGGAGAGGGGCGATAAGCGGGGCGATGAGCGGAAAATTCATGTACCTATGTAAGTACAACTATTTATTGAAGGTACTTAACACATAAAAAACAGATTACAATGAGAAACAGATGTACCTAAGCAAATTTATCTCAGGGATAAATTAGGTACAGTTAACCTTCGAATGATTGACAGAACAACAGAAAAAAGTAGACACGTCAGGAACAGTAAAAAAACCTTAACCTAAAATTAATCTAAATATTAAAAATTACACATAGGTACTCGTATGAACGAAGAACACAAGAGACGGTGCCGCAACGGGGTCACGCCATTTCGCCATTTTTAAACAACTAGCTTTTGCCTGCCCACTGTGCTTTTTTCCGGAATATAAAGTAGCCTATTTCACTCTCTGGTCTATAAACTATCTCTATGCTAAAAATTACGTCGATCCGTCGCTCCGTTTCGACGTGAAAGACGGACTAACATACAAACACACACACTTTCGCATTTATAATATTAGTATGGATACAATACAATAACTCTCTATTGAACACCAACACACACATTCGTAGTAAGCAGTACAAAAAACACAGGTATAATATTTTGTTTTTTTATTATTAAAATTATATGCATGTTAGGCCATGCTGCCTTTGCTGCCCCAAATAAATGGATTTATTATTATTAATACAAAAATGTCACCCGCCTACCCGTTACCCGCTATCCGCTACCGCTCCTCCCGCCACAAAGCAGTGCTACTAACATTTCATTGTCATATCTGCGGAAACTTAATACCCGCCAGAGATTGAGAGCCCATTGTTGGGCGGCTCATCATACTGATATTACGGTTTAGTTGTGGGCTGAGATTAAATGCAGTCGCGTGTGCCCAGCATAATTGGAACTGTCATACAATAGACTTAGACTAGAACACTGATAATTGTTTGTTTCACATTTCATCTCCTATTAACTAATTAGCGTTTACATAATTTGCAGTTAACTACGGAATAGAAAAAAAACAAGATGCCACTTTCGCATATTGGCTACAAAACAGTTTAGTTGCGTCACTTATGATTTACGGGGACAATCCGTGTAGCATTCGGTAGTTAGACAGATTTAAATAGAGTAAGGATTCGCGCTGTCATCGTTCATCCATCATTAGGTACCTCTCATATTTCGTAGTATAGAGTTAATTTAACTTTGCGATATTTCGGAGACATCTTTACAGACGGCTACATTTTGAACATGAAACTACCGTGAGACTCACTCATATTAAATGATATTGTAACGGATAACTCA
Source organism: Choristoneura fumiferana (assembly GCF_025370935.1). Classification (NCBI taxonomy): domain Eukaryota; kingdom Metazoa; phylum Arthropoda; class Insecta; order Lepidoptera; family Tortricidae; genus Choristoneura; species Choristoneura fumiferana. The sequence goes on along the minus strand of NC_133482.1, from coordinate 6,600,394 downwards.
GTCTTAAACCGAGTTTAGCTCGACATGTTTCGGGCTATTTCGTAGCCCTTTTCTTCTCAGAGCACGCGACTCGCGGCTGCCGCAACA
>NC_133482.1:6579577-6594655 GCF_025370935.1 Choristoneura fumiferana | reverse complement strand
TTGTAATTTAATTTGTATACTTCGCCAAGACAGTAATAAATAAATCAAACTCAGACTTCTTATTGTATAGATTTATTAAGGTAAATGTGTGAAAAGGAAATAACATACCATTATTTTTTTTTTTAAATACTTGTTATTTACCTACTTGTAATAACTCTACACAAACGAAGTCTGTGCTTTAAATTAATTTATTACTATCTTGCTTGAAGTATACAAATTAAAATTACAGGTTAAGCATATCATCAATTCTATATACGAACCACTGCTGGGCACAGGCCTCCTCTCAGAAGAGGCTTGGCCATAGTTCCACGCGGTTCCAGTGCGATTGGGAACTTCACACGCACCGCTTGAATTTTTCGCAGGTTGTCAGGTTTCTCACGTGTTTCCTTCACCGCAAAGCTCGTGGTAAATTTCAAAATGTTCTTCCGCACATGAATTTTTGAAAAACTCAGAGGTGCAGCCGGGGTTTGAACCCACGACCTCTGTTTGAGAGGCGATAGGTCACTAGGCACCACGGCCAAAAATTAAGTAAGAAATCAATTAATTAATCTTTGGAGTCATGTCCATATTATTGCGAGACGCACATTTGTCCGATCTCATGTCATACAAACACATTTTCTCGCAACGCACTTCGCACATCTTTGATGGAAACACAGCTAAAGTAAATCTTTATTAGTTTATAATTGTATATCTTTATACCTCGAAATCTCTGAGGAAATATGAATGTAACGATGTTTTAATGTTTATTGGGGCACAAACGGTACAATTTAACTTAGATCTATCAAACTTATACCTAACATTAACCAATAAAGATGCCACCGTTAGGTTAGTGTATCCACATTTGTACAAAATATTCGAAACAAAATTACAGACGAAATCGAAGAATTATATACTTAACTGAACTTAAATGAAGTTAACTATTAACTAAACCTAAAAGAGAACGATATTTGTTGTTTCTGAGTGAATTAAGTTGTTATTAAGATGTTAATCGGTGACATAGGTATTATTATTTATTATCTCTAAGTATATGTGTATAATAATGTAATTATTATATTACATACATTATCACATAGCATAATTTGATACTTCCGGCTTATTTACCCTAAAAGTTAACCCTAAATGCTCTAAAACGGACGTTCAACCCTAGAAACTATCCGCTAAGGTACTTACGTCACGAGATATAAGGCGAGTATCACGCCCGCAAGTGATTTATGCACTGCAAGCGGCGCGCCCGACGATAACGTCTCGTGTGTAAGCAGCTTAATTTGGGCAGTTTTGGTGTTTAATTAAGTTAGTACTGAACTAAGTGGGTTAATTAGGTACCTAAAAATTATGGCTCAATTCATACTAAAAACTATGGGCCAATTGGGTACCTTAAGTTTTCTGGGATGGTCCATATTATATTTTTTATCTATATTTTATTTCGCTTGCCGTCTTTTTGTAAAAATAAATTGAAACTTTATTTTGGCAAGCCACAGGTTTTGTGAGATTAATTGAATAAACGTGAGGTTATGTGCTTTGGTTTGTTTGATTAAAAAAAAATATTGACAGCTGTCAGTTGTCAAATGTGGCGGTACAACGACACATACATACACACACGTATACACACGTACGTACGTACAGCGACATTTGACAACTGACAACTAGAAATCCAACTTTTTTTTTTATCAAATAGACCAGGCACGAACGTGTGGTTTGCCGAAATAAAATTTAAATTTATTTTTACACAAATCTACAGAAGTGGCTGCATTATAAGTCTACTACCCAAAAAAATATAAATGGACCATCCTAGAAAACTTAAGGTATCCAATTGAAGCATGAAACAGTTCTACTCCATTATGATTGGTTTTTTGGAGTCTTTTTGTATTTTTTATTTCAACTTCAAATTTGTTACTTTTACGGGTATCCCGTGAAACCATATCGAAAATACAAACTGAGACATGGATGCACAGAAAAAACCAGAAAAAGAGACCAGCGCTGGAATCGAGCCCAGGTCCTCAGCAATCCGTGCTGCGTGCTATAACCCCTACACCACCGCTGGACAGGAATCTAGACACGATTTTTTCCTATGCATACAAATCTCAGGTTGCTTATTTCTACTCCATCCCGTATATCCTTACCTATACACGTCCCATTGGTGGGCACTGGTTTTCCTCTCATCATAATGAGAGTGCTTGTGTTGATGTTCCCAAGCGGGCCAAGTGTGGATTGGGAACTTCACAAACACCATTGAATGAGGGCTAAAAGAACGGCGAAATATCGCTAGATGGCGTTAGTATCGTGAGGTTTTATTGAAGTTAAGCCGCGTTTAGACTTGTAAGAAAAATCGTGCCAGTTGCATTATAATGCGAAGCGGTAAGGCACTTGTCCCACTGCCGACGATGAGCGAGAAGCGAGTAGAGTGAGTAACTAGAAACGAGTGGGCGAGCAGCGAGAAGCGAGTGTAGTTTTGTCGCTCGGCTGTAAGCGAGTGTTCGCGTGCGACGGGCGATTACTCGCTTCACTCGACTCGCTCGTGCGGGGCGGCCGCCAAGCTGACATCGCTGAGCGAGTATCTATAGCTCAGCGAGTTTTATAGCTCTTGTCGCTGCGACAAAAGATGTAAGAGCGAGTTCTCGCCGACAGTGTGAACAGCCAGCGATCAACTATTAATATATGTGTCTCTTTCACTCACACAGGATCTTATATCTTTTGTTCGTTTCTTGAGCGAGAAAATAGTCGATAGCCAATCGTTTCCTCGCTGGCGGTGAGACAAGTGCCTAAAGCCAACGAGTTTGTTGGGGTCAATCGAGCGCTGCGATGTAACGCAGCTTGCACGATTTTTCTTGCAAGTCTAAACTGGGCTTTACGGTGTTGCTTGCCATTGGCTAGTAACTAAATAAGCCAATAAATGCGAGCCTGGGCTTGAACCACGGTCCTCTGCTTGAGAGGCCATAGATCACACCACTAGTCCATAACAACCATACCGTACTAATCAGTCATCGTCTTGTTATTTCCCTAAAGAAATAATTTTTAAAATCAGTCCATAAATTGAGACAAAAAATAGAAAACTTAAAAGAGGAATTCAGACATGCTCAATAAGTTCACATTGAAAATCTTTTGGGCCATAATTAAATTTTTTAATGTTCTTAATTAGAAAAAAAACAGATACAGACACGATAATGACGATGATGATGATGATGATGATGAATGTTCTAAATTAGAAACAAAAAACGGATACATACACAATTACTGCGAAAAGAAATAAAAAACATAGTTATTATTATGGCCAAGATTCTAACCGTTTTACGTCCTAAAATTACATCACACATAACATGCAACTGGTGATGACAATCGTAACAAGAGATACCGGAGTTAACCCGTCGCATGCAGCCATTACCGGCGTGCACGGAACGTCGTGTAATTTACTAGTTTGTCTTTTGACCTGCTCGCAGTCACTTGGTTCAAACTTAAGTTTAATCTCTCAGCTAAAAGTGACTAAAGAGACAAAGGTAACTAACAGTACAGCTACATTATTAAAGCAATATTGGTTTTGAATAGAAGTGAGATGTTTTGAATGTTTTCATAATGAAATTCGGAATGCGAAATAACTACCAAAATATAGTTTGAAAACAAGATAATATGACATGTTCATGCACTTTATTGGTTGTGCATGCTCGTTTACTACAAAAAAAACGAATTGTAAACGAATCGCTCCCAACTAGGAAGTACAGTCGTGCAAATGTACGAGTTCGATCTTTTAGTTCAAGTGGTACACTAGTACGTAATCGAGTCTATGTATGGTTCCATCTCGTTCCAATAGCCGTTCCGTGCCTTTTTGCTATCTCATTCTCACTTACATTAATACATTTGAATCGATCACAAAGTCTACACCGTTCAGTTTGATTTGGTTGGCGCTCGGCCGTTCTACTACGAGTATTAACTATTCGTTCGATTGTTCTCTCTCCCTCGTTCGATTGCTATCGGTTCGATTGCTCTCTCGTGATATTGTACTTTATGTACTGAGAACAAAAAGGAGATAGGAATATTTCATTCTAGTACAGTATCAAAATTATTCAATTGTTTTAGTGCTTAGTACATAATCCTACTTCTTGTAAATGATGGTCTTTCTGAAAGAACTGGTAATATCAAAAGTGTATTCATGTAAAAGAGCCTTTTGCCTTCTACTTATAGAATAAACTTTTTGATTTTCAAACAAAAAGTTGTTAACATTCTTTATCTTCTCATGAAGAAATTAGAAGTTGTGGAGCCAAATACCAAAAAACCCGTTTTTAATCGAGTTTCACGATTCTCAGGCAAATTTTCTGCGTCTAATCTCTAATTTCCGTAATCCAGGTTGTGTGTTGTCTGTCAGTCAGTCAGTTATTGAGTAATGTTTGTCTTCTATAAACTTCTGATCTTGTAAAACCATTTCTCCATGTCCATTCATCGTAGCTCGTGGGCGCTATTGACATGTACCAGTGGAAGTCGTTCGGTTATATCCTCTCCACTAACATTTGCGAGGTAAAAGAAATCCTTGAGCGCTGTTTTGGTCACAGTGCTGCAAATATAATTAATACATTTAAATGTGTGGTTTTAATTTAATTTTACTTATATTATAAATGTGAAAGTCTGAATGTTTGTTACTTCACCAGTCGCTTAAGCACTTAATGGATTTGAATAAAATATATGATGTAATATTTGGATCGGTCAGTATAGGAAAGTCGAAACTATAAGACATTAAAGCGTTTTCAGATGATCCGATCCGATATCGGTATTGGACATCGATACGATATCGGGGCAAGTAAAACGTATGAAATATGATCCGATATCGGATCGGATAATCTGAAAGACAGGTACATGTTTCATAAATTTTACTTGCCCCGATATCGGTATCGGCGTCCGATACCAATATCGGATCGGATAATCTGAAAACGCTCTTACGATACGAAGATCTGTTCTTAAGAACTATGTCATCGATTTTAGTAACAAGAAAAACTACATGAACATTTGAAAAAAACTTGTACTCAGTTCAGAAATCGAACCCTGTCGTTTTCAAATAGAAAACTTAGGTACCTACATTGAATAATTTTCAAACAAAATTTCTGGCAAAAGATTAGTGAAGTATAGAGTTTGTATAGAATAATCGTAGGTACGTTTATTGAATACCTACCTATGAAGAGATACTGAAAAAAAAAGAGCTGAAAATTCCATCGTCCAAAAACTTTTAACATTCCGCTACCTTTCCTCACATCGGTTTAGAATTTAAATGCCACAGTTTAAACGGGAATTTTCTGTGCGGAAAACAGTGTCACAGTGAATAAAAGTGCAGTGGTCCATATAGCTGGCTGACACAACAAAAATTACAATCTAAAAATATCGGAAAATCGTTTATAAATGTCAAAACCAAGTTACAAGTATTCTTCAAACTAAAACAAAAATTTCATAACGTCAACTTTGAAAAAAAAATCGTATCTCAAAATACTACTTACGTCAACTAAATTGAACCTTGAAATATTGTGTATAAAGTTCACTCAGAAATAAAAGTTGGAAAACCACCGACTTTGTCGCTTCAAAGTTCAATGTCTCAAAAACATCGCTAGAAAACCTGCTTTCAAATAAAAAAATGGCATTCGAATCGGTCAACCCGTTTAAGAGCTACGGTGCCACAGATGCCACACATAGCTATTAAACTTATGAAACCCCTTTTTTTGCGGCGCAGGTACGATTTTTTTTAAGTGACGATATTTCATCTTGTAAACAATAAACCACCCTCAAACTGCATTATCAATAGTATGAACACGAGGCCTTTATTGTCTCACACCATCAACTATAGTTTTTATCTATGTCCTTCCCCGGGATTCAAAATATCTGTATACCGGATTTCATCTAAATCAGTTTAGCGGTTTTGAAGCGACTGAGTAACAAACATCCAAACATCTTCACAAACTTTCACATTTATAATATTTAGTAAGATAAAATAAGATTTGAAATATATCTCCAATCTAATCAAAATCTTTATACAAGGAATTGCATTTCATTTTGCTTAGTTTTTCATTGAATTTATTTTCGACTTAATTCGTCAGAATTGTATATTTTGCCTTAACATTATTAAATGAACTATCTGAAAATTAAACGGACTATAATGAAAGTTAACAACTAACTAGGAACTAAAGGCGAAGTTGAGTGTAACCGCTACTGATTCGCTACGCCCAAAGCCCGTTAGTGGAAGTTGATAAAACTTGTGCGACATAATATTTAGTGAATGCCCTAGTTTTAGGTATTTGTATTGCCACTTCTTCTAAGTTGGTACACTCTTCACGGGGTAGTCGTGGTTTTCAGTTGAGAATAGGCAGCAAACCGTCAAGACTTTCTTGGGAAAACACTGTGGTAGTGTCCACTAGCTATCAACGTCCCACGGCTTTAAATCCAGGGCACAGAATATATAATAGTACTAACGTACAGAATGGCCACGCTCCGCCCCGCACCGGTTCGAGTTACCCCACCCCTCAAGCGCACATTGCAGGAAAACCGCAGGAAAGCAGTCGGATGCGCAACGATGTACGTCGGCCGCGCGGCACTAAGTTCGGAAGCAATAATTACGCGAAATGCGAAATGGTGATATTATCGCGATTAATACATAAAATAACTACCTACAGAATAATTCGTTTAAGTTTGTAGTCGTATATCAATTGTAATTAAATATAAATAAATAAATATAACGGGACAATTAACACCAATTAACCTAGTCCCAAAGTAAGCTTATAGCAAAGCTTGTGTTATGGGTACTAAGCAACGGATAAATATAATTATTTAGATAGATACATACTTAAATACATATTAAACACCCAAGACCCGAGAACAAACATTCGTATTTTTCATACAAATATCTGCCCCGACACGGGACTCGAACCCGGGACCTCAAGCTTCGTAGTCAGGTTCTCTAACCACTAGGCCATCTGGTCGTCAAATAATTATGCTCAAATACAGACAGACACATTTTAAGCAGGTTTAAATTAATAGATAAGATTAACGATTACATTTATTTGCACATATGTAAGCCAAACCTTCATAGAAGTACCTATATAATATGCACAACGTAATATCAGCTTCTTTATTCCTTATTTAGTCACTTAAGCAGCGACATCTATGCTTTTTTTCGTCGCTAGTGCTAAACATAGATTTTCAGTTTGTATTTTCGATATGGATTTTACGGGATGAGGATGACCGTAAAAGTAACAAAATTTGGAGTTGAAATAAAAAAGACTCCAAAAACCAATCTTAATAGACATAGACTATCTTATATTGAACGAGCTGATGTCTGATTTACCACAGAGTTAAACATAGCAAATCAGAATCAAAGAAACATTAAAGTGTCTGCGACATAATAATAAAGCATGTTCAGCAAATACAGGATGTTTGCTGATACAGTCTCGCCGTCACCCCGAGCATATCCAACTCAGCACAGGGGTTATAAACATATTTTTTGCAACTAGAACATTAGTCACTGCCGTAGATAGGAGGAGTGCGGTACTCAGAAATGTATCAATCAATTCTCTCTTCGCGTGAACTGGCGCGTACCTGAGAAAGTTGTCGGGCCGTGAAAAAGAGTGAATAAGTTTTGTTAAAAGTTTCATTACGATTCTGTACCTTAAAAGGAAGAAGCGGGATCTTTATGGGATTAATTTGTCGTCCATTTGTCCCGCTGTCAAAACCCTTCTTCTTAGGCAGACGTGGAGATAACTGTCAAGCTGAAATCAATATCAAATACTCTGTTATTCCTTGAAGCAATGAAAATTATAATTACTAAATCAACAAAATCAAAAGATACAGTCTTTATAGGTGTTGCCGTATAATTTTTCCTAACCGAAAAGCCTATATAATACTTTCGGCTGTCCTAGTAACTTGATATTACCTCATATAGCACAAGAAGTAATTATATCTATCTTCCGGGTGTGGCCTGTAATATGAGTAAAAAATTAAAACATAGATCGTCCTCGCAAAGTGAACAATATTAGTTCAGCGACTTTTAAATATTATTAGTTTTTCAATTTTTATTACACTTTTAAGTTTATTCGAAGCAATGTAAAGCGAAATACATGATGTTTGTAGCGTGACAGGTGACGTCAGGTTGTGTTCTAGGATGGCGTACATTGATAGCAGTATTTAATTTGTATGAAAAAAAGAAAATTCAAAGACTCCATTATTTTAAAAAGTCACTGAACTAATGTTGTTCAGTTTGACGAGGACGATCTATGTTTTAATTTTTTTCTCGTATTACAGGCCACACCCGGTATTTGTCTATGCCAGTAAACATCTAAAATAACTCTACACTGCGTGCGGACATTTTTCTTAAGAGAGGGGTTTTACTATGTCTTCGATTTTTTGCAGTACTATAATTCATGTTTGTCCTCGGTCATATCTGCCAAGTAAGTTTGGATTTCCTTCCAATAATCAGATTGACATGTTATTTTTTTGGCAAAACTTAATAATTTTCATTTCTGTTTTGTATGCATTACCACATGGAACGTCTAAATTTGGAATGATCGATGGACAAGTCTTCGGATCCATCATCCGGCATTTATATCAAGGAAAATGTTGCGAGAAAACAAATCTTTCGCCTTTGAAAGCCAATGCGTGTTTTGTATCTTTGCACTTAGGTATTGAGTAATATTAAAACTCCCAAGAGTCTGAAAAACAACCTTATATGTGTTGTTGTTTGTATAGCATCTAAAATACAGTTTGTTAATAGTATTATGTGTGTACAAACAAGTACAAAGTGGTCGTCTGTTAAACAAACTATCCTCTTTCTTTTTAGGGTTACGTGCCCAAAGGGTGCCAACGGTACCCTATTTACTGAGACTCCGCTGTCACACATGAAATTTTCACAGATTATGTATTACTGTGGCTGCTAACAACAAATACTAAACAGAATAGATATGTTTAATGGGGGCTCGCTCCCATACAACAAACGTAATTGTTTTGCCGTTTTCTGCTTGATATTCATAACGGCCACAGGTAGACACTTGAAATCTTTACAGAATCTGTAAAGAACTAACTTAAAATAAAATAAATGTTAAGGGAGGGATCCTAACAACAAACTTGTTTTTTGCCGTTTTATTGCTTATGTTTGCAGGTGGTAGGACCTTGTGCAAGGTCCGCCCGGATTGCTACCACCATCTTGCTCGCTAATCCTGCCGTGAAACAGCAGTGCTTGCACTGTTGTGTTTCGGCGTGGAGAGTAAGACAGCCGGTGAAATTACTGGCACTTGAGGTATCCCATCTTAGGCCTCTAGGTTGGCAACGCATCTGCAATCCCCCTGGTTTTGCAGGTGTCTATGGGCGGTGGTGATCTCTTTTCATCAGGAGACCCACTTGCTCGTTTGCCATCCAGTTGAATAAAAAAAAATGTCTAATATTGTAAAGATAATGGTACGGAACCCTTCGTGTGCGAGTCCGACTCACACTTGGCCGGTTTTTCTTTATGTTTCTAAAAACGCCACAAGAATCCATAATTTGCCAATTTGCATCCACCGGTCGTCCACTCTCTCTCGCGATCGCTGTCATCAGTACTCCTTAGTGGGAAGCATACCAACGCTTCTTCTTCCGCTCCCTGGTCGCCACACGAGTATCTTTACCCCTCAATGGTCACAGAGCAGGCGCCAATAACGCTACGTCTTTCAGTTCGTGGCAACCATTCAAGAACCTTTCTTTACCAGTTAAAACTACTTTTTCTCTTCCTCCATTGTTACACTCACCACCATCCCCACCTTTCTAACATAGTCTACCGCAGAACATACGACTTCTCACACATATCAATTTATTTTCACCCGACGTCGTCACAAGGAGGGTTATAGTCCCTGTGCCCAGCCCCAAATTGCCTACGTAACATGACATCACGATAAGATGCACGGCACACGATGGAAAAAGTTGTCCTGAGCGAAAATCAAAAGACTATCGCACCTAAAATTAGCCGCAAGTTTGAGAAAATCCTTCACTTCCGGTCAAAATTTTAAGGTCATGTGACATCATTACGAAACACGTGGTAACATTAGAGCTGTTCATCCGTAGAGAGAGGCAACATAAGTCTGTCAGTTTTGAAATTGCCGGAAGTGCTTGTTGACAGAGGATGGCAAAGATGACTCCCAAAAACGATTTCGATTTTATGTACTTCAACTTTTTCCACCGTGTGCCATGCATATTATCGTGATGTTATGTTACGTTGGCAATTTGGGGCTGGGCTCACAGACTATTATATTATACGTGTAAAGTTACCCCAGTGGTAATCGTATTCATAAATTTAATTTCACAAAATATTTGCTCCTCCTATCCTAAAACAGAAACACCACAGCACACCTCGGGCCTGTCTATTTGCACAATTTCATTCTCAAACAGCAGCCTAACTTATTTCAAATATTTACAATTGATGCCGAACGCGCAAACAAAGAATTCTCTTTTATTTCAATCTCACGTTCATGTTACGGGGAGTTATGGGACCTAGGAAATTTCCATATACGGCTATTTTTGAACCCCCAACGCAAACAGAGGGGTGTTATAATTTTGATAGCGGTGTTTTCTTGACCGCTTTGTGTTTTTGTGTGTCTGTCTGTGGCACCGTAGCTCTTAAATAGGTGGACCGATTTTTTAGCGATGGTTCTTAGACATGTCTCATCGAAATCGGTTAGCCGTTTTTGAGATATTGAACTTAGAAGTGAAAAAGTCAGGGGTTTCCAACTTTTTGTTGGTTAGGTTATTTTTCATAACTTGGGACCATTCTCAAGGCGTAATCCTACTAATATTTTAAATGTAAAAGTTTGATAATAAATGATTGTGTCACATGGGATACTTTCTTAAGTTCATTTTTATTTTCGTGTAACATTGTGTATCATCGTGTACCATTTCTTGGTATCCAATTGGCATAGCTTATGTAAGTTTGCTGATGATACAATAAATCTAGTCGTGAAATGCTTATGGTCCGCTTAGGATAGTCTCTGCAGGATAAAACATCTTGAAAATCGGTAAGTGAAGTGTCATCCAACAGTGCATTGGTTAGTACAGTCAATCAATAGTGCATTACTGCAGACCAGTACCTGCGGCGGCTTACCAGTAAGTAAGCCATCCTGCACGAGTAGAAGTTTGAAGTAGAAGCCGAACCACCAGGTGAGGCCATCAATGATGATACGAGGCCAGGATGGCTATTACTGGTAGAAGCTTTTATAGTGCTTTTCTCAAAACCGGCCAGAGCGTGTCGGACACGCCCGGATAGGGTTCCGTACCATTGCGAAAAATTAAGTAATATTTTTCTAAGGATTTCGTATTTTTGTACGGAATATTCAAAGTTTAGGTATATGGGGTATATTTATTAATAAAACATAGCACAGTACAAATCAAAAAAAGGTAATAAATGTAACTAAAACTCGATCGATTTTAAATGAAAATTTGCATTTTAAAGTTGAATATTTTGCAAACAAATCACTGAATCGAAAAATCGTTTTAGCAACTTCCTAATGGTTAATACCTATTTAACGATACACCACACTACTAGATTGGATGAGAAAATAAAAAATCACCGCCACTTTACGTCTATGGAAGTACTTTAAAAAAAAATGATTTTTATTATACTATTTTGTCGGCATAGTAAAATATATATTCGTGCGAAATGCCAGCTTCCTAGCATTGATAGTCCCTGAGCAAAGCCGCGGACGGACAGACAGACAGGACAGACATGGCGAAAACTATAAGGGTTCCGTTTTTGCCATATTGGCTACGGAACCCTAAAAATGATGATGTAGATGATGATGATAATTGGTTGATGGTGATGATGATAATGATGACATGGAACCATTTCAAAATACTCGTTGACTTCACCCAACGCTGCCGCTCAGCCCGCGCGCTGTTTGTGACGGGTTCCAGATTTTTAAAGGAACTCATTACTGTCCAGGAAGCAGATTTCATACTTACTTCCTGGACAGTTCGAGATTACTTCCTGGACACTAGCAGCTAGTCTCCAGGATTCGTTACTTTCTACGACGTTTTTGATGACGTAATGGCAACATTTCATACCATTTTTGAGAAAAATAAAGGATGTTACAAACTGGCAGCATTTTTTTATTTTAACGAGCAAGTGGGTCTCCTGATGGTAAGAGATCACCACCGCCCATAGACACCTGCAATACCAGGGGGATTGCAGATGCGTTGCCAACCTAGAGGCCTAAGATGGGATACCTCAAGCATAGCATTTGACGTTATCAGCAAATCCAAACCAAAATTAAAATGATATATTGAAACGCATACTACATTGTTTCATTGTGTGTAACCACACTATGAGTACCATAAATTTATCCAGAGTACTACGAAATGCGTCATTGTCGTGATATCTAGTGACAGTCAACGACAGCACGAACTGTGTGTTAACGTTAAGCGTTCTTACTGCAAGGATGATTTAAAGGTCTACGTTGATTTACTGATATGTCTCGAATTAACACAAGTTCCGTAGCCACTGAGCGAAATATAAGTTACTAGATGAAAACCCGGCTTCGCTCGGGTAAAATGTAGACTCATAATAATGTTTGAAAAATTTTTTTTGCGACTGTAAAGACTACTACTACTACTAAAGACGACTACTAGTTCTCCTAAATCTTATTTGCCCAAATAACTATGATGTCTCTGTCTCATAATCAAAGAAATTAGACCTAAAGGGTCCCATATACGGTACGATTCAGCAATCTTCCGGTCTTGCCAACAACGCTGATCGTCCTTTGGGCTGAAAAAGGACAAAGTAAAAAGATCTTCCAGATTTTTCTGCAATATCCAGATATTTCAACCCTAGCAGACATAATATCCCCCCGTTCACATTGAATACAAACTTGGGTAGAGATGCCCGATTGTTTTCACTTTGCATACTGTATTCACGACCATAATGTTTACACGCGCTGATCAATGTTTTTACTGTGACGAGAAAAGTGTAAGTGTATGACACTAAGAACAATTTCTTCGTTACCTCGCAGTTGTTGGTTTGGCTGTGGAGTATAAAATAGTTGGCTTAAGTTTTTTTTTAAATCGCCCCTTTCCCCTCTCCCTCCATTTCGTTGTCTTTTACATGCAACGTCTACGAACAAATAATAAGCCAGGAGCGTAACCACAACAATAAACCACACAAAAATGGCCATACTTAAACACAACGACTTATAAGTGAACCGTGGTTGACCCTTATCTGATGAAGCGCAGATGAGGCCAAATGTTGGTACTGGTTCAGTAACATCCTATTCACTATAGCCTTGAAGAGGCCTAGGTCGTGTTTATCCGGTTTTAATTGATGTATAACTAGGAAAGGCTGGCCGATGCGAAATGATTAAGCAAGCAATGTTACGAGTTAAAGATGGCAAATCCTACTAATATTATAAATGCGATAGTTTGTGTGTGTGTGTGTTACACGCTAAAACGCTAGATGGATTAGACGAAATTTAGTATGTAGATAGCTGGACATATGGAATAACACATAGGCTACTGTTTATCCAATATTCCACGGGATAGGGATAAAATCTCGGAAATAACAACCGCTGGGTTTAAAGTCATGAAATTTGGTATGTAGGTAGCTACACGTCTGAAATAACACATAGGCTACTTTTTATCCCGATATTCCCACGGGATAGGGATAAAATCTCGAAATAACAACCGCTGGGTTTAAAGACATAAAATTTTCTACAGTTGTTCTTAACACAACCTCAATGAAGATCACGACATTAATTTTGGGAATTCCCAGGGGAATTTTATTAAATCTCGGAATTTAAATTGTACCACATCAAAAAGTTTACGCGTGCAAAGCCGCGGGTAAACTCTAGTAATAAATATAACGAGAGAATATCAAGTAAACCTTATTAGTTATCCGTGGTACTTGACTGTTGGCCTTTTAGAGAGGCTCACAGTCATGCAACAAGAGAGCTATGCTTGGAGTTTCTTTGCGCGATAGAATCCGGAATACGGAAATTCGTCGAAGAACTAAAGTCACCGACATAGCTGGAAAAATAAGCAAGTTGAAGTGGCAATGGGTGGGCCATATCGCTCGAAGAACAGATAACTGTTAGGGAAGATAAGTCCTCAAGTGGCGACCACGAACCGGAAGACGAAGCGTTGGCAGGCTTCCCACCAGGTGGACTGACAACACCGTGAGAGTTGCTGGCAACCGATGGTTGCAAGTGGCAAGTTGTGGCGTTCTAAGGAAAGAAAGAAAGAAAGAAAATAATTTATTTATAACAGCAATGACACATAATAAGTAAAAATAACAATAGGAAATGTTGCTGCTATAAAAAGGTCCCGGCTCAGCATATCGCTGGTTGAAAACCAGCACTGGTCTTCCGCCGGGCCACAGGAGAGTGCAATTACGGAAAGTCACACAAAACAAATCAAAGTGAAATCAAATACTAAAATAGCTACGAGCCTAAAATATAAGTTGGCTGTACAGCCCACCTTATCATGGTAACAGTACATGTAATGAAAAAGATAAGAATTATTTGACATTGACATATGACGTAAGACATATGACATATGACATTGACATTTGATGTAAGGGGGAGGCCTTTGTTCAGAAGTCTTCCGGCTGATGATGATGATGATGATTAGTAATCCAAAACAAAACCATGCTATCGTGATTTACTTATTAAAAACTCCAGTTTTATGCATTATAGATTAATAGATTAAATTAATCCAAACTACTGAATAGGTATTAGGTATAATACTCGCAGTGCAGATACAAACGGGAGCTTTGTTCCTTTATGATACAGGATTATTATACTAATTACAAAGGATGTATTTACTATTCATACGCTTAATAATCCATCAAGATTATAACACGAACTGTTTGCCTAAAATCAAAATCACGTTTATTTTGTAAGTAGACCACACAGGAGTATTTTTTAATGTCACCTTTTTTAATTTTATATCAGTGTTTTAGGATTAAAACATTAAGGTAAACATGCTACTTTTCCCTCCATTGTCACATCAGTTGACGTATTTTTAGCACCACCGATGTCGGCCTTCATTAAACACCTCGGTGAAGCCATCGTTGACCGATGGGATAAATCGCTAGTGTTGTAATGGGCT
>NC_133482.1:6505577-6576537 GCF_025370935.1 Choristoneura fumiferana | reverse complement strand
GAATCTGGGCATTTGTATCTACCGTTGTACCGAGTTTATCTCTCCGATTTCAACAAATTTGGAAGGTAGACTCAGTCCATGATTCCGAGCTGGAAAAACAGGGTCTCCAGATGTGTCCCCAAAATATTGTTTGGATGTGTCCGTTTTCCATACAATATTTTGGGGAACCTGGAGACCCTGTTTTTCCAGCTCGGAATCATGGACTGTGTCTACCTTCCAAATTTTGTTGAAATCGGAGAGATAAACTCAGGGTACAACGGTAGATAGAAATGCCCATCTGGTATTTTGCGGATTGCTGGTACCCAGCGAACAAAGGTTTTTGAGTGGTTCTAATACATACTTATTTTCAGCGGCGTCTTTAGCCCATGTAGCGCCCGTGTGCAACTATTACTTTAGCGCCACCTAGGAAGCGCGCGCAGTCAAATGAAAAAGGTACAAAGTGCCGCGGCCGGCGCCCCTAACACCGCTGCGCCCGTGTGCAACGCACACCTGCACTATAGGTAAAGACGCCTCTGCTTATTTTTGCACTTGACTGTACATAAAAAACTTATATTCGCGAGTTGAAACGTTTCAATATTGTAGTACTTATAAAAAATACTGAAAAATAAATAACATAGGTATGTAGGTCTTTGAACATGAAACTACCGCGAAACTCACTTATTTTATTATTATGTATTTATTTTCACTTATATTTATTTGTTTCATTAAATATATCTACCTAACATATAAGTCATTAAAAGCGCTGTCAATTCTGGAAATAAATTGTGCGGTTTAAAATTAGGTTTTACAAGTTGTGAAAGACGGCTATTAGATCTTAAAACAAAATGATATATTTTTTTAAATCTACGTGGCTCACATAATGAGGGCTATCGCGTATGAATTCGCCGCTAGAGGCGTGAGGTCTCCGAAATGTCAATCTCATAGTCTTTTGGTGAGCTACGCGCTTAATCATTTTGTGAATATTTTGCATTACCTAAAATTAATTATGGCAATTATGCATTACGGGGCAATGAATGTCTGTGTTTGGAGTCAGTTTTGTCCTCCCTTTTTTTCAAACAAAAGGGGACTACGCAACACTGTGGTTGCTCGATATTTTTATGGTACGGTTTTAAGGTATATAAATAATGACTTTAATCTAAACTTTGTTTTCACGCCCGTAATAACAGACTTTGAAAGCTTACACATTTTCTTACACTGTGGCTACACTTAAAACCTCACGCAACAGTGGCGCCATCTAGAAAGAAAAAAAAAGATAGCCCTCATTAAAAATAGTTTTTCTTAGCGTGTTAGGGACGAGATACCACTTGGATCAAATTTATTGATTTTCACAGACCACAAAACATATATTATGTGATCTTAATATCGAAGACCGTAATTTAAATTGGCGTATTTTATAATTATAAAAATGAAATTCAGTTTGAATCTCTTTTGAATGTAACAGGTTATGTCACCAGTTTTTGACGACCAGATGACCTAGTGGTTAGAGAACCTGACTACGAAGCTTGAGGTCCCGGGTTCGATTCCCGTGTCGGGGCAGCTATTTGTATGAAAAATACGAATGTTTGTTCTCGGGTCTTGTGTGTTTAATATATATTTTAAGCATGTATCTATATCTATATAATTATATTTATCCGTTGCTTAGTACCCATAACACAAGCTTTGCTAAGCTTACTTTGGGACTAGGTCAATTGGTGTGAATTGTCCTTGATATTTATTTATTTATGTCTTATTTGCTTTAAAAAACATGCCCTTTACGCCCATAAAAAGCTGTTCGGACGTAGTATTTGAAAGAACTACAATTAAAAAAAAACTTTCATTTACTACTTTATGTAACTCTCAGTATAGAGTTGTGGATAACGCTTATTTCGAGGCTTAAATACTAGAACCCATAAGACTTCAGCTTCAGAGTTGAACTCGACTATATTTGAGATTAATTTGGTTTATTTTGAGTCATTAAGCATAGAGTCTAACTACGAGTTTTGCACTTCGTTCGTAGTATAGGACCAGAGCGGGCCGTATCTGTGCAGTCGTATACTTATTTTTGTAACTTTGGTATATCTTTGCCTTCTGTATTGCCTTCTAACGTTACTGCATCGCCATCTATGTGTATGCGCTACTGACACTCGCGATCGCGATCACAATTCAATTCATTCAATTCAAATTATGATTCTGCCAGTGTCAAGCAGGGCTACTACAAAACTCGAAACGCGAAGTTCGTGTCGTGCGGTCCCTCTGACACTTATACTATTTAATACGAGAGCGAGAGGGACGGTACGATATGAACTTCGAGTTTCGGGTTTCATAGTAGCCCTGCTGGTCTCTACTTGTTGATCGAGGTTGACTGAGACCACAGCTGACACGGCAACACTCGCGATCACAATCAAATAATGTATGCGATACTGCACAGACTTGAAATTTCAAGTCTGACAAGTCTGTGGAAAACTGCAATTTGATTGCGATCGCGAGCGCCAGAAACGTTACGTAATCGATCCTGGTTCGATTCCCGGTAATGTACGACGGTTAAAAAAAATGCCCTTTTTTACTAAATCTAAAATCGATGCCATGGTTCCTAAGAACAGATTGCGCTATCTCTCATAGTTTGTCTTCTCCCTACTGACACATTTGGATTGATCACCCTAGATTATGTAGGAAAATTGCAAATTATTATATGTAAATTATGGACATTAGCATTTCCATTATATCTCACAATTTACTTCCCTTATTCATGAGGCATAGCTACTATCTTTGTCACTAAGAATTAATTTATAATTAATACCTTAATTACTATTTTAGTTACATATGGAAGTGCTGATAAAATTTGCCTCTCCTGAAAAGTAAGCATTTGTCCTTTATGCCAATTTAGATTATGGTTGTCGATATGGTTATGATGGTTTGTCACCAACTTTACATATTTTGTTTTGTTATCAAAAATTATGTCTAATAAAGAATATTTGCATTGTTTTTGTTTAATAAAATAACACATACCTATCAAGCAGATGCTGGGCAATTCTAGTGTCTTTATGGACTAATGGTTAGGTTAACCACTGCTTTTACGTTACATACAACATTCATCACAAATTTACTAAAATAAATGTGTGAAAAATATGAGAAATAATATTTATTATGTATAATGTGTTAGATATAAACTTAAGCAAGTGTAGAAATATTTTGATATTTAAAACCAATTTCCCCTTTGATACTAAACAAGACCATAAGAAACGGCGGCTGTATTGCCTAACGTTTCACTCTCGTCAGAAATGTTAGACAATATGGCCTCTGGTCTAGTAGTTATCCAGTTAAAATGTATTGCACAAAGAAAAGTGTACAAAAGGTGGATGTGATTCAAGCTATCCCAGCTAACTTTTATCCAGACCGATATTTGGATATTTATATACTATAAGATTAAGATTATTTCCATTGAAAAAGTGGGTTTACATCAGAATCCATTCATAATGATACTGAAGGCAATGTAAATAACACTGTAGAGAGCAATATGAAATTAAATTGTAGTCACAATAACTGGTGAGCATATTCAATGTAATAATATTGATAATGATAATAAATATGATAGGACAATTGTCACGAAATGACCCAGTTCCCAACCAAGCATAGCTTGTACTATGGGTACTGGACTACATATATTATGTAGTAGATACAAACAATATCTAAGTAGTTTTTTTGATGTTTAGCTGTCTTTATCACAAACCCTCAGTTATGAACAAGTGTTCTTAGGGTGATACAGTCACTATACTTATGGAGAAATGTAGTATTATTAACCAGTCTAATTTATTAAAATTATATTATTAGAATGAAAGGCAGGTCTACATATATAAATCATTAGAAACAGATTTATTGTATTCCCATGGTAGTTTGTATGGTAAACAAACTTTGTAGTGCAAGAGGTTTAATCATATTACCAGTTGGTCATAGGCGGAGTCATAATTATCATATTCTACAGTATTTCTTCTAAATCTACATTGACAATACTGGAAAATGTTACATTTAAATAATTTATTTTCAAAGGTTTTACAGTGAGAGATCACTGACATGGTATTTATTTTGGTGCAGGCGGTTTAGGAGGCACATTAGAGTCATTATCGTATCGACTTACATAACAATCACGCCTCAAACCAACCCTATTGTGGCATTGGCGTTTAACCATAATTGCAGCTTGTTCAATGCGCATCACCAGCCTGTGTTGACTTTCAAGCTTTTCTAAACAAGTTTTACAAATTGTTTTAGGTAATGGATCTGATGGGGACACCTGAAAATAAAAATAATACAATTATTATCAAATGTTTTCTTGCTTGTTACCTCTCCACACACACTTCAAGAACTAAATGTTGGTAATTGAATTGAATGGTCAATCAATCAAACAAATAAATCATAATTGAAATGAAACAAAAGTTCGCTAACAGCCCTGAGATATTGATGGGTGACATGAAAGCACATAAGTAACTATAGTAGGAAAAAGATTGTTATGATATTGACATTATCATGATCAACATGAAATATCCAATCTTATAGTAAACAACGATCGTGTCAGGAGACATTACATGGATATATTTAATATCGAAAAGAACTTACGTTTATTGATAGATGTCTATTGATCTTTTCAGAAATGCACATACGTATCCCTTCGTCGCCGTAAATATGAAGCACTACACGGTGCATATCAGAACATAATCGACAAATGAATCCCGTTAATACGCCTCGTTCCAAGCTACCCATTATGTATTCTAAGGATGAAGTATTTGTATGTGATTAATTAACTCCTAAAGCGAATTAATCAAAATTGATTAAAATTTAACAACGAAATAGATTCACTTCTAAAATAAGCAAGCACTTCTCTTTCTTTTATTTTTTTCAAGCCTTGTTGTTTTATTGTTTTTTTTTATTTCGACATGTTATTTGTAGACCAAGATTTTTCCAATCATAGAGCCAAAGACAACATTATGTAAAAAAAAATTGTGATTACCATTAGGCGTAGGCGTTTCGTGGAATCAAACGTTTTACGTTTTCCTCATTTATTAAATAAACAAATAAATAAATAAGCACAAACATCAGACATTTAGGGGCTGTTTCACCATCCATTGATTAGTGTTAACTGGCGGTTAGGTGTGATGACGTCTCTATTTGTTTTGTTCGAATGGACGGAGACGGTATTACATTTAACCGACGGTCAACGCTAATCAATGAATGGTGAAACAGCCCCTTAACCTAGTCCCAATCCCAGAAGTAAGCAAAGGTTGTTTGGTTGGTTCACTCACAAGGTGTGCGTACTTATTTGCCACCACGGCTTGTATCTTGCTGTCCCGCTGATGCTAATATTATTTAATACGAGAGTGGGAGGGACGGTACGATACGAACTTGGATTTTCAGATTTTGTAGTAGCCTCCCTATTTTTTATATGGCAATCTTCGTAAGCAAAAGGAAGAAGTCACCACGAGAAATAGTCTTTTCAAATAGTAGTTAGTTAGTACACTATTACTTATTCTGTGTTAGTTTAGTACTCCAAAATTCGAAGGTCGCATCTTGGTCGCATCATAATATCACCTATTTCACTCCCGTTTAAACACTAATGGCTACTTGCTCGAAACACATAAATCTCGACTTTGCGTTAAGCTCAGTTTAGTAGTGTCAAAATGTATGGAACTGTCAATCTTAAGCCAGGTTTAACGACTAAATCTAGATTTATTTTTTCCTGCAAGACGGCCTAATAGATAGGGCGAGATGGTATGACACAGAAGATATAGGTAGTCATTTATGATGACGCGTGCCGTGGTTCTTAATACAATGTAATTAATGTCTAATTTTGACAAAATCACGCGTCTTCATGGATGGCACTAGGTATGATGAACAATATAAAAACGGTCTACTAAAATTGTGTTGAAAGCTTGTTGAAAGTTACAACAAAAAAAGTACCACAATCATATTTTCTACTATTTTATCTCACACTCTTTACCCGAAAACTTAAATTATAAAAAAGAAACAATTGAATACTTTGCGAGTTAATTATAATAAAAAAATATATATCTACATACATCTTATTTAGAATTTATTTAATTCATCTAACAATGATTTACACTTGTCCTTCAGTATCTTAACAGCCTCCACAAATATAATGTTGGGCGACATAGCTCCCACAGACTCCACATTAACTGAAAAAGAAATGAAAAGTTAAAATAAATATAAAAATTTTGGGTTTTAACCCCAATGCAAAAATTGGGGTGTTACAAGTTTGACATGTCTGTCTGTGCATTATAGCTCCCAAATGGATGGATCGATTTTGATGTGGTTGGTCTTTTAACGAAAATGGGTTGAGTTTCATCAGTTCAACCATTTAAGAGATAAAAGAGGTATTTCTTCTACTTTTCTAAGTTGTTTTAATGTTTTTATACAGTTCATACATACATATAAAATGATCTCGCACTCTGCTTAATATGACAGCATCCTTGATTTCATCATATCTGTAAACATTTCTACTGCATGTGTCATAGCGAGCATCACGCACAAAGGCTTTGCCGTCTGGTCCTAAGCCAATGACTCCTGGTGAAAAGCAGCTCTGAAGAAGTGTGGCTTGGCTGCCAGACACCTCGCGGGTCAATTTGATCTCTGGCAATAGACGGTATGAAGCAGTTGCTGAAAACAAAGAAAAATTATAGAATATCTACTATACTTGCCTTGATTTTAGGCTAAAGGCCTATTTAAATAGCTTGAGAAAAAGAGTAAGAGGCGATTTTGTAATACTCCACTCAAACTTCACTGTAACGTTTGGATCAATCAATATTCAATTCAATATTTAATATTTAATTTACCACTTTTGAAGGTAAAGTATAAAAAACAGATTTAAAAAATGTCCCATGATACATAAAATAATTACATGTAAAAAAAGAGAACCTAACAACAAACAAATTTACATTTTAAATGTTCTTGTAGAACATAGGTATAAATAAAATCAGAAAACCTTCATGAAACTTGAAAACACAAATATTAGGTTTAATTGAATTGTTGAACATTGTTGAACAAACTGAATTATATTTGATGTGTAAAATATTAGTTAAAGTTAACAGAAACAAAAAAAAACTTGGTGTATGCTGCTTATTACCATAATTAGAATGTCTTGCTTTTAGCACTATACTAAATCCCAGTGGCGTAGCAAGGACTGATGTAGACGTGGGCGAAGCGGGGCCCCTTTTCTATAGTTGCATTGCATTTAAAGAGGCCTCCTAGCTACGCCACTGCTAAATCCATTAGTTAATTTACATCCAAAGCATACTAACCCACAGGCGAGAACTTAGCATGGTCCTTTCCTATTCCTTTCACAGCCACCAAATGAAGGTCTAGTTCATGGCCAGGCCTCATTTTAGAAATCAATATATTATCATGCACTGAGCCCACATCAGCCTCCTTGTACACAGATGCTTGATTGCCAATGGGATGCCATTTAATCTGTGATGAGTAAACTGAAAAAAGGTAATTTTTAAGGCACATCTTAAATTCTTCATCCAGGTGATATAATGTTTTCACCCAAAAAAATCTTGGTTGGTTGGGTTGTGATTGGTTTATTATAGTGAAAGCACTTACCACTGTGATTTATGTACAGGTCTTCAGTTCGGTATGAGTCTTTAGATTGAGCTGTATTAGCAGTACATTTCACTTTTAATGTGAACTCTAATGTGTCAAATTCTGTTCCTTCAGTAGCATCTGGAAACAAAGAATGTTGTAATAGTTGTACCTACCCTAAATACATACTTGGATCTGAATTCAAATATAGGATTACATGTTCATGAAGCACAAACCTTCAGGCCGATACTCAAACAGTCTTGGGTCAGCTTTTAATGGTATCAGTCCCAACCTATGGGCAAGTACTTCATCCTGGATAATTGATGTATTGTTTTTAATCATGACTTTTTCTATAGCCATGCTAGGGACCTCGCTCAGCATCAGTCTCCGAAAGGCGTTAGCGAAGGCTGGTTGTATGCCAATTAAATCAAACTCCATCTCAGAGTTTTCCATTCTTTTTATATCAATGCTAAAGCCCTTAACAAATTTTTTAAAGTTCCATTTCTTGTCTGCCATTCCATAGTCCTCAGGTGCATTCTTGAAATTAAAAACACAAATAACATTAAATTTAATAGCACATGCAAACCAAAATTAACAAGAATTTAGGAAACAAATTGCAACAAATTATTAATCAAGCAAGAGAATATGTTGTATAAGCTGTTTTTACCGGATTCGGCGATTATAGGAACAGAGGTTAGAATTGTGTGGCCGTTATCATTATCAAATATCTCATAATACTACTCCACGGTGACTTAATATTAATTATAAAGGCCTTACCTTTACGCGAAATTCTTCTAGTAGTACGAGTGGTTTATCACGCTTCGGCATTTTTTCAAATTATGATTGAGATTATGATATATTAATTTGTTTTGAACTTTTGATACAGTCGAACTGTCAAAACCCTGTCTCTCCCAAATATATTAGTTACTCTATGACCCTGTCAGAACACAGAAACTAGCGTGTGCAAGCGTGTGTAGTCAAGTCACGTCACTACAATACAATACACCACACCACAGTGTAAGAAAATGTACTACACTGTATTGGGGTGGCACGTGGGTGGCACTCTTTCCCGGCCCGGATTACACCGACATGGACATACCGGCCCTGATTTTCGTGTACTCGCTCATAGAAACTGACAGGAGCTTCTATGAGCGTGTACACACGAAAAAAAAGGTCGGTATTATCCGGGCCGGGAAAGAGTGTCACCCGTGTAGTGCGTTGCGTGCGTTCGGGTGAGACTATTTATTTACCGGCACTGACATGGAAATATCGGGACGGTATACAAACAGAACTGACAAGAGTTTCTATGTGCGACGCGTGAACACTAAAGATGAGTTCGGTATTTTCATGTCGGTATTGTACGGCCGGTAAATAGTGTCACTCACCCGTGCGTGGGATGGGAAAGTGAAGTGACGTGACCGTGACGTGACGACTGACTGACTGACACGACACTGACAGATTGTAAAGCTGGGTACACACCGGCCTAATGAAAGCCCACGAATGATGCTACTAAAAGTCAGCTACCCTTACAGAGCAGGTATTTTCTATTTTTTTATAAGGTAGGGTTTCTTGCAGTCGGCTCCCGGACTATTAGTTCAAATTCATAAATGCGTTCTGATTTGTTATTTTGATAGAAGATTTAATTTGTTAAATAGCAATTATTGCATTTTTTTTATGTTATTTTTTATAAATAGACACATCACTATGGTTTACATTTTGTTGAGTAGGTACCTTACCAAGACAAATTTTAATAGATTAACAATAAAGTACCTAATAGATGTACTCTGTGCTAATAGGTATTAATTTTACCTTTCAGCATCAGCAGGAAATTGAAATAATCTAACAATAAAAAAAACATTTTTAATACAACCTTTTTTTGCTGACTGTACTTTTTATTGACTTGCAAGATTTTACTACAAAAAGACACAGACAGACAAACAGAACGGGACAGGTGAAACTAAATAAAAGCTTGTAATAATAAAAAAATACAATGTTGGTTTTATCAGCGTTGCAGGCAGGTGGTACCAGGTGGTGGTGGACCTTGTGCAAGTCCGCCCGGATTGCTACCACCATCTTGGTCGCTAATCCTGCCGTGAAGCAGCAATGCTTGCACTGTTGTGTTTCGGCGTGGAGAGTAAGACAGCCGGTGAAATTACTGGCACGTGAGGTATCCCATCTTAGGCCTCTAGGTTGGCAACGAGTCTGCAATACCCCTTGTGTTGCAGATGTTTATGGGCGGTGGTGATCTCTTACCATCAGGAGACCCACTTGCTCGTTTGCTATCTACTCGAATAAAAAAAAAATTTAGGCACCCGTAAACAGTGCAATACACACGTTCTCGTGCACTCACTCGACCAGCGCGGCGTGGCACTGCGTAGTTAAGTCGGGTTAGCGGCCGTGTAAGAGACTCCGCTGAGTGTGTGCGTCGATTTTGGCCCTCTAGTATGAAGTCGAATTACTGCCTATATTACTTGTACCTATTGTGCTATAAGGGTGCTAAAGTATAAAATATACCTAAACTTGGAATATTTCGTACAAAATTCGAAATCCTTAGAAAAATATTACTTATTTTTTTCGTAATGGCTACGGAACCCTATTTCGGGCGTGTCCAACACGCTCTTGGACTGTTTATTATTTTTTAGGTCTTACGTCTTAGGTTTTAGGTTTACGGCCTTAATGTTAAGTGCATAAAGTCGTATAGACATATTTTTGTAACTTTGGCCGTGTCGATATCTTAAGTACTGTCATGGAAACGTAAAAATTTGCAAGGGTGGCTCGATTTCTTTGCTCCTAAGTGTATTACGTACAGGTATTAGGTAGGAATCTATTTCCATTAAAACTTTCCATTCGTATCAATATTTTAAAGCTGCAGTGTTCCTCCGAACCACCAGTCTTGAATTAACGCTGTAATTAACAAGGAAAAATGTAGCGAAAGTATTGGTGTCCCCCAAATGATATCTGTATTAACGTCGACGGTACTTATGCAACGGCCAGTGCTCCGCCGCATTCGCCAGCATCAGTAACCAACCAACTCTCCACTTAACTGCACCCACTAACTTAACCGACCTCCTTGGTTAAGTTGCTATCAAAACCTTACGTGCAAGCCAGTGATAGAATTCAAATGTGTGGACTTTAAAAAAATTGGCGGTTAAACGTGGAAATCATTATGTACTTTCAAAAAGTTTTGTTTTTTGTGACTACAATCGGAATTTTTTACACACGTAAGTAAAAGTATGAAAATACCAAGAATTGATAGTTTTCAAAACTGCATCGAACAATATTAATTTATTTATACGAGATAATATTCTTAGGATGGCAGTTTTTTTTTGCGGCGGCTTCGGCTGCCATCCACCGGCGCTGTGCGAACTAGTTTACAGGTGTCTGACGAAAAACATTAATAGAAAAGTCGTGCTTGTACACCGCTTAACTACCTCCTAGCTCTAGTGGGTTGGGTACCGTATTCAGTCAGGTCAGGACTCAATGCGAGGCCCAGCCCGCTTGGGTATTTCGGAACCATTTTGAATCAAGCAAAGCTTGTACTATGGGTAATAAGCAACGGATAAACATACTTAAATAGATAAATAGATACTTATCTAAATACATATTTAACGTCCAAAACACGAGAGCATTCATTCATACAATCTCAGCTTCATCGTCAGATTCTCCAACACTGGCTGGCTGGTCATCATTTTCCTTGTTTACAGTTTTCTTAATTTGCCTAAAATTCACTCACCAATTCCGACTTGGTAACATTGGGAGATTGGGAGCTAATTAAAAATATTCCCATAGAAGTATCTACTTACGAAAGATAAAACGTTTTTTTTATTTAGGTTTAAATGATGGAGTTCTGAAACAACAAACACATTGATAACATCCACTTTTTTAAATCAGTTAAAAAATCATGATTACAGGATAGGCTCAACACATAAATAGATGCTTTCCATTGACATACATAAATAAACAAATTTGGCATTTATTTATTTTTGGCAAATTTGTATGTCTATTCCTATGTCCTCTCGTAACTACTCAACGGCTGAACCGATTTTGATAAATGATACGTCATTGGATTCGTCTTAAAGACGCGAGTGACACTGGGTACATGAAATTCTTAAAAAATACAAATGGCTGATTTTTGGCGCCAAATTGTAAGTTTTGAAAAAATGTTTTTTATTAAAACATATCGAGTGGGGTATCAAATGAAAGCTAATAATTAGCCCATTCTAAATATATAGGTTACAATCGTTTTAATATACCATTTTCACAGAATAGTGTGAAATAAAACAATAACTTTAAAAAGTTGAAAAACCCGACTGCCTTAAAAAATACTAAAAAGAAGAAAACAAGTCTAGTGGGCTAGAACTTTGTTAAGTACCTAACTTAAAGTCCAACAGTCGGGACCCATTTAAATCGTGACGCTCAAAAATTCTTACCTTAATGGGTCCCGAGCCCACTAGACTTGTTTTCTTCTTTTTAGCACAGTTTTTAGTATTTTTTAAGGCAGTCGGGTTTTTAGATTTTTTTATAGGTATGTAGTAGGTGAAGCCGTGGTGGCCTAGTGGTTTGACCTATCGCCTCTCAAGCAGAGGGTCTTGGGTTCGAACCCCGGCTCGCACCTCTGAGTTTTTCGAAATTCATGTGCGGAATTACATTTGAAATTTACCACGAGCTTTGCGGTGAAGGAAAACATCGTGAGGAAACCTGCACAAACCTGCGAAGCGATTCAATGGTGCGTGCGAAGTTCCCAATCCGCACTGGGTGCGCGAGTCGGACTCACACTTAGCCTGTTTTTTGTTAGGGATACCTAATTCAATAATTCACCTAAACCTAACCTAACTCGTATAATTAAACATACTAGGCACAGAGTAAAAAAAAATAGTTCTGAACTTCAGAGTGCAGGAAAGTAAAGGTACCGTAAAAGGGGGTGAGTGAGTAGGGACAAAATTGAATTGAAAAAATATTTTCATATTGTGCCAAGTAGATTTTTATACTCAGATAAAAAAAACCAGTGATATGGATTTTAGTTTAATAACGATTAAACGATCTGTCTTGAACATGAAACTACCGTGCGCTTGGTGCGCGTGTTGCAGCAGCCGCTGAGTCGCGTTGCTCCGAAGACGAAGGGCTACGGATTAGCCCGAAAAATGTCGAGCTAAACTCGATTTAAGACGTGAGTTATCCGGGTCATTATATTTAATACGATTATCTGTCGTTTAGTTTCATAGTTTAGTTTGTTTATTAACACTGAAATATAGGTAAATCGCAGCTCACCCCGAAGTGGGTCAGAAGGGATAGGAACAAATAAAAAAATAACGATAACATTACCAGAAAGAAGGAGATATAATATGTCTAAAAAAATAACTAAACTACTTTTAGAGCAAGCTGAGCCAGAAATTTTAAGTAGCAAGTTAAAACACAAGATATTCGTTCTATTATCCCTACTCCCCCCGCAACCCCTTCTCACCCCGTTTTACGGTACGTACTTACTTGCTTAGTTATTATTCTTGAAATTTGAGCTATGCATTTCCTATCCTACCTATGAAGTGGCTAGAAAATAAATGATGTAGGTAGATACTGGACGTTCTAAAAGGCACATATCGTATCTACAATATCTAAGTTTTAATTAAGCATCTAAACAGAACCAAATGGTTCAACCAATGATTTCCTAGAAAATACACAGTAGGTACCTATTTAAGATTACGTCTAAGTTCAGTTGAACGAATGAGGCATATGTAACAGACCGGTATTCATTATGTAAGAAAAATAAAACTATTAATCGTTTTCTTGCTCCGAATAAATACATCGCTGCATCTATAACGATCTCTTTCAATGTAGGTATCTAGGGCATTGGTGATGGTGACGACCGGGTCCCTAAATGGTTACCTAGTGACCCTGACTGTGATGCTAGAGGTCCCGGGGTCGAATCCGATCTCTCGATATTTATTTATGTCGGAGGTAAATGGCCAAAATAGAGATTTGAAGAAATCTTTAAAGGTTATGGCCAATAGTCAAGCAGGATGCTAAAATGGCGAATCCATTTGTCTAAATAACCCTCCTTCGGGCAGTCGAGTCAAAAGGAGTCGCAAACGTTCCGTAGAGCGCATGTTTCGGGTTTCGCTGTTCCATACAAATTGAGATTTTAACGCGAACGCGATCGAGACGTATTTTGTAACCGAAAAGTTACACTAAGGGCACGGAACCTGTTTAGTGAAACGAGATTACACACTTACTAGTATATTAAATACAAGTTCGCCCGACGACTATATAGGTCCGCGTTGAAACCATTTTTCGCGTGAAACACGATGAGCGTGAAAGTAGCTTACTACCTAATTTTTAGGGCTCCGGAGCCAAAATGGCAAAAACGGAACCTTATAGTTTCGCCATGTCTGTCTGTCTGTCCGTCCGTCCGCGGCTTTTCTCAGGGACTATCAATGCTAGTAAGCTGTAATTTTGCACGAACATATATGTAAACTATGCCGACAAAATGGTACAATAAAAAATTAAAAAATAAAATTTTTAGGCTACCTCCCATAGACGTAAAGTGGGGTGTTTTTTTTCTCATTCAACCCTATAGTGAGGGATATTGTTGGATAGGTTTTTTAAAACCATTAGGGGTTTGCTGAGACAATTTTTCGATCCAGTGATTTTTTTGCGAAATATTCAACTTTAAAGTGCAAATTTTCATTAAAATCGAGCGTCCCCCCCACCCTCTGAAACCTAAACCGGTAGGTGGAAAAACTTGTTGTGGATGGTAGGAAGTATATCAAACTTTCAAGGAAAACTATAACGGCTAAGTTTGCTTGAGAATTATTAGTAGTTTAAGAGTAAATAGCAGCCTAAGGTTTAAAATATACCTAAACTTGAAAGATTCCGTATAAAATACGGAATCCTTAGAAAAATATTACTTATTTTTTTCGTAATGGCTACGGAACCCTATTTTGGGCGTGTCCGACACGCTCTTGGCCAGTTTTAGATCTCAAAATTCATCAAAAATAGCTAGTTGTCGGATTAGGCTGCGTTTCCACCAGAGATATGCGAGGATGTGTTGCGAGGAATGTGTTTGTCATTAACCAATAGAAGCGCTTCATTTACCATTCCTTGCACATATACTTAGAAACCTCAGTGCTAGAGTTCTACTCGCTATATTATATATTTATTTTAGGACCTCGCCATAAGATTAACCGCACGGTTAATGAAACAAACCAGACTCGTGTATTTTTAGGGAAAATACCACAATTAGAAAATCTTTCTTTTTATTAACACCCCGACGCAAAAACCCCTCTTTTTGCGTAGGGGGTAATAGGTTTTACCGCTATAATAATAATAATAATGACTTTTTTTCATTTAAAAGCAGGTTTTCTAACGATGGTTCTTAGACATGTTTTATCAAAATCAGTTCAGCCGTTTTTGAGATATTGAACTTTGAAGTGACAATGTCGGGGGTTTTCCAACTTTTTGTTGGTTAGGTTATAAAAAAATGACCGGATAGCTGTGGTAAGCAAACCTGACTACGAAGCTGGAGGTCCCGGGTTCGATCTCCGGTCGCCGGTCGGGGCAGATATTTGTATGAAATTGGGTGCTTAATATGTATGTATGTCGGTAGGTATCTATCTATTTAAGTATGATTTTCCGTTGCCCAGTATTCATGACACAATCTTTGCTTTACTTTGGATCTAGGTAAAATCAAAGTACCTCGTAAAAAAAGTCTGTCTTAATGTTATAAGTACCTACTCTTAAGAAAGTATTATTTAATGTGGTATTGTAATTCAAACTGCGTTAATATTGATTCCCGATCAGACACATAATTTGTGGGTCAATAACGAGATCTGTCGTTTTAAATCAACGTAACACTTTTTATTTCACAACGAGCTTGCTCCTATATTAAGTGCACACTCAAAAAAATAAATAGAAAAAGAATTACGATTGCGTCGCTCCGGACGGAGCTGCCTATCATTTCCTATGTAATTATTTTACTCTCCAATTAATTAATTTACTATAATAGGCATTATTATTATTATAAGTAGCTTTTCCGCCACACTTGTGGTCCCCAAGGGTAAAAGCCTCCTCCATCTGTTTCCATTTTTCCTTATCCATAGCAATATTCATCCATTACTTGCCTAATACAAAGTGTTAATTAAATAACTGAAAACCTCAGACACCCCAAAAATATGTTTTTCATTTTAAGTCAGTTGATTGCATTTATTTTTGAATATCATTATTTTAAAAGATATTCGTGTGTGTAGTCAGTAATTTTACTTCATTTCTAACTTCTACACTTATAATTGGCACTTGTCAGCTGTCATAATTTTGACAACGTCTACGTCAGATTTACGTGATCTTTTTTAGGGTTCCATAGCCAAAATGGCAAAAACGGAACCCTTATAGTTTCGCCATGTCTGTCCGTCTGTCTGTCTGTCTATCTGTCCGTCCGCGGCTTTGCTCAGGGACTATCAGTGCTAGAAAGCTGTAATTTTGCACGAATATATATATATATATATAAACTATGCCGACAAATAGTATATTCAATAATGTAAAAAAAATTTTTTTAGAGTACCTCCCATAGACGTAATGTGGGGGTGATTATTTTTTTCTCATCCAATCTTATAGTGTGGGATATCGCTGGATAGGTCTTTCAAAACCATTATGGGGTTGCTAAAACGATTTTTCGATTCAGTGATTAGTTTGCTAATTATTCAAGTTTAAAGTGCAAATTTCATTAAATTCGAGCGTCGTCCCCCCTCTAAAATCTAAACCGGTGGGTGTAAAAATTTGAAAAAATTCAGGATGGTAGTAAATATATCAAACTTACAAGGAAAACTATAACAGTTAAGTTTTCTTGAGATTTATTAGTAGTTTAAGAGTAAATAGCAGCCTAAGGTATAAAATATACGTAAACTTGGAATATTAATATTTTCGGAATTCCGTACAAAATACGAAATCCTTAAAAAAATATTACTTCATTTTTGCGTAATGGCTATGGAACCCTATTTCGGGCGTGTCCGACACGCTTTTCGCCGGTTTTTTTAATAGAGACTAGACAAAAGTAATGGATCTATTGTGTGGTAGTTTTGGAGTTATGCCCTTTTAGAATAAGCACATCTTAAAAAATTGTAATAAATTAATTAATAACCGTAGCGAAATTTTAAAAAATATCAGCGTCTCTTTCCAAACAGAATACAGAGAACGAATCAAATTATAGTCTTAGAAATATTAAATCTTGTCAATTGGCACATGTTGCAGTCGTAACTTTTAGAAAAAAGGATTTTAAAACACTAACACAACCTAATTTAAAACATAGTGTAATCGATTCTACTCTCGATTCTGAGCAAACTACTTTCTGGTTTTCAGTTATTTAATTAACACCTTGTATATTCACGGAACTTTAATTGACTGTCGAAAGTAGGTAACTTAATTGCTTCTAATTTTATTACTTACCTTGACTGACTAGATACATTTTGACGTTGTCATCATAACCTATTCTATACCTGTACTGTATACATCCTACTATTGGGTACAGGCCTACTCTCAGAATGAGAGAGCTTGGGCCGTAGTTCCCACGAGGGCCCAGTGCGGATTGGGAACTTAACACACACCATTTTATGCACCATTTTTGTGCAGGTTTCCTCATAATGTTTTCCTTCACCGTGAAGCTCGTGGTAAACTTCAAATGTAATTTCGCCCTTGAATTTCGAAAAACTCAGAGCGAGCCGGGATTTGAACTCACAATCCTCTGTTTGAGAGGCCATATGTCAAACAGGTAGACCACCAAGGCTGTCTGTGGCAAATGTTGTATTAAAGTGTAAATTAATTTAATAAAAGTTTGTAATAAAGTGATTGACCTTGACGCGCTCGTACCTACAATTACCTACGTACCTACCTGCTATTTCTCGTACAGTGGAGATAACCTAAGCTATAAAACTATAACCTTTAAACAGTTGAAAAACCCTCGACTTTGTTATTTAAAATTTCAATATCCCAAAAAAAGCTAAAACGATTTTAATGAAACATAACTAAGAACCACCATAAGGAAACTAAGCTTTCACATTAAAAAATCCGCATCTAAATCGGTTCCTACATTTGAGAGCTACGTGCCACAGACAGACAGATTGGCGTCAAACTTATAACACCCCTCTTTGCATCGGGGATTAAAAAGAGACGTCGTTTTTAGAGTATGTAGATTGCAAGTCAGTATCATCTAGTTAATCACTTTAATTAACATAATCTCTGGCGCACACTATATAGTTGGTGAGTGCACATTGCGTTACGAAACCGGCTCGATTAGGTCGGTTAACCCACTTCAACTTCACGGTGCATTTTCGACGA
The DNA here is from genome assembly GCF_025370935.1 of Choristoneura fumiferana. Classification (NCBI taxonomy): domain Eukaryota; kingdom Metazoa; phylum Arthropoda; class Insecta; order Lepidoptera; family Tortricidae; genus Choristoneura; species Choristoneura fumiferana. The sequence continues at coordinate 6,558,651 of NC_133482.1, read as the reverse complement.
CCTTGCAGATGCAGCGCCCGGGCTTCGCTCTCGGACGGAACACAACCAACGTAGTTGCACTTGAGTTACATAAAAATAAATCCATTCATAGTTTGATAAGCTACGAGTACATGTGCTTTGCTTTTGCTTATAGTGTGTGCGTATATGTGTCATTAGTCGCATCATTTTGGTGCTGTGACCAGGATGTTTTACGTGCAAAAGCTAAACACGTTACGTATGCTTTAATATATATGAAATTTTGAGAATGGGCGATGGATTAAGAAAGGAAAGTAACAGCACTTGTTTTATGTCACGGCGTATTAAGTATACAAGGTCTCATAAAAAAAGAATATTTCAGCTTGTAGTTGTGTAAATTCAACTTACTTAATATCTGGTACTTACAAGTTTTATAAGAAACAGAATCAAATAACTCCGTATTATTTTGTTTCAAGAATATTTGAGATTATATGACTGAAAGAAATATTCTGGATTTGAGTACCTATGTATATTGTGAGAGTAGAAATACCTACATCCACATATCAGTGGTGCAGCATACTTCAAAGTTTTTGTCTGTCTGTCTACGGACTTCACTTGTGCATATTTATTTTGTGGGTAATTTATTTGCGTACTTATTTTGATAAAAAAAAACTAAATGAGGTAAGCCGCTAAATTAGAACTAGAGAATAAATTATAGTTCAGCGGATAAAGTTGTTTATGCAAATCGTCCGAAAAAGGTAAGTACCTAACATATTAATTGGCATTTACGAATTATTAAATATTACTTAATTTAATTGCATGAAACCTTAATTTTTTTGGCATTTAATCTATTTGTACCTACTATTAGTAAATTGCAAGTTATAAATTATGCACGTGGCTGCAGCTGGCCTTGGCGTGAACTGGGCCCATACTATAAGTGTTAAATTCAACTTCGTAGCTATCTTGCCGTTCCGCTGACGCTTATGTTATTAAATACTAGAGTGAAAAGGAGGACGGTACGATACGAAATTCTATTTTTAGGGTTCCGGAGCCAAAATGGCAAAAACGGAACCCTTAAAGTTTCGCCATGTTAGTCGTCCGTCCGTCCGCGGCTTTGCTCAGGGACTATCAATGCTAGAAAGCTGCAATTTTGCACGAATATGTATGTAAACTATGCCAACAAAATGGTACAATAAAATATTCAAAACTATTTTTTTTTTTTTAGTGTACCGCCCATAGACGTAAAGAGGAGGTGATTTTTTTTTCTCATCCAAACTTGTAGTGTGGGGTATCGTTGGATAGGTCTTTCAAAGTCATTAGGAGGTTACTAAAACGATTTTTCGATTCAGTGATTTTTTTGTAAAATATTCGACTTTAAAGTGCAAATTTTTATCGAATCGAAATCGAGCGTCCCCCCCCCCTCTAAAATCTAAACAGGTGGGTGGAAAATTTTGAAAAAATTCAGAATAGTACTAGTAAATTTATCAAACTTTCAAGGAAAACTATAACGGCTAAGTTTTCTTGAGAGTTATTAGTAGTTTAAGAGTAAATAGCAGCCTAAGGTATAAAATATACCTAAACTTGGAAGATTCCGTATAAAATACGAAATTCTTAGAAAAATAGGTACTACTTATTTTTTTCGTAATGGCTACGGAACCCTATTTTGGGCTTGTCCGACACGCCTTTGAATTGAATAGTAGCCCCTAGGTCCATAAGCCCCGCCCGTTATCTGGCTGCTGGCACAACCTAATTTGTTCCAAATTTCAATAAGATAAGTCCCAATATTATGTAGGTTGGTTTTATAGTTGTCCAGTCATCAACACATATCTGGCATAACAGCGTGCATAAATATCTGATACGAATTTATTTCTATGGCCTGTAGGACGTACTCGTATAAGATATATTTTGCACGCTCCGCTGTAGCAGATATTAATGACTATAACTAAAAGATGCATATCGTACACAAAAAAAAAAATACAAATATTCGTGTCATTGTCCTGCCGCAAACAATCAAGAGGTTGCTAATTATATGTTTAAGTACTTGTATTGTAGATATATACGAGTACTTCTATTCTAACCACACTGCGTGCGATAGTCAAATTAAAAGTGAAGGGCCTTCAGGCCCTTGGCTGGTTAGCTAGCGGTTTTACTTGTTAACTTCAAGTAGGAAGGTATCAGTGGAGTGGAGTGATCATTTTCTTAAGGCAACCCGGAGAATGAATGTTCAGTTAAGTATAGGTACTTACATAATTATTCGGATGCGATACTTTTCAGGGCTATCGACATGTAAAACATTTAGGCAAAGCGGTGGAAATCGAGGTGTTGCAGCGCCAAGCTACTGATGGTACCTACATATATTAGCTTGTCAGAAACAAAAAACACAGATACACAGTTTAAAAATATAATTTCGAATTCATGATTTATATAAGATCGTATTCTCATCTCATCGTCAGAGGTGCCCAATAATAAGCTGTAGGTAGGTAAATAAGACAAATCGAAATAGAAGTCGCTATCCATTCGACGTCAAGGAGTTAGCGGGACAAATTTACCGACGCGTTACAATAAAAGTAGGGCAACGTTAATTTTACGCAGACCTCACTACTCGGTCATCCAGAAAAATCGACTTCCGAATCGGGATGGTTTTTTAGGCGCGCAGTCAGGAAGATGAGGCGTCGGATCGGCCACCCGCGGCTTGCAGGGGCAGGGCGGCAGCGGAGGCGGCGGTCTCGGGCTCTCGTGTATCCTCCCACGGCAAAAATATCCGAACTCTGGCCGATCGATGCACAACTTATCCTTCATGCAGTTATCAAACACCGCCTGAGTCTTTCGACAGTATTGAAAGCTAAAGTCCCCCGAACTCTTGTCCACACAGTTGACGTATTGGTTGAATTCGTCCTTGCATTCTTTTTTGATGGAACGGAAAACAGAAAGGGCACATGCAGTTACTTGCCTCCCTTGGTTCAGGCAAGCCCGTGGGTCATTCGTCTCTTGACGACAGAGCATGAACTCGTTGTTGACAGACTCGCAAACCTTACCTATGTAGGGCCCTGCGGATAATAGAGTCGGAGTCGACAAGTTCACTTCTTCCACGTCAAGTGATTTACATTCAGGCAGCTTCACTTCTTTTAATATTACCATTTTGAGTCTCTAAGTAATAATTTTAATATTATAAACGATTGTGATGAACAGATCAATAAGGTGTCATATTGACACAAGTGTTGAAGTGTCAAGCCTCTAAAGTTTTTTTCTTCAAAATGCCAGCATTTAATTTGGAGTCAGGATGTACAACTTACCTAGAAATCAAAACTTTAAAAGAGTCAATAGGCATTCGAGCGCTTCAACCCGTGGTTTCAACCGCCTAAATTATCACCGTCACATTTTTTGATGAATTTTCCGTAGAATTTGATGAGATTTTCGATTATTGTTTAGATACTGTACCTACTTCTACTAGATAACCTGGAATAAAAATGTGAAAAAAAAAATCAAACGGAATAAACTCTTAACTACAGAATAAGTTAATAAGTAGTAATACATAGTGTAGAGCTAAATTAAACCACATAAAGAAAGAAAAGCTTGTAACTAATTTAACCTAACCAACAAAAAGTTGGAAACCCCCGACTTGTCACTTCAAAGTTCAATATCTCAAAAACGGCTAAACCGATTTTGACGAAACATGTCTAAGAACTATCGCTAAAAAACCTGATTTCAAATAAAAAAATCTCATTCTAATCGGTCCACCCGCTTAAGAATTACGGTGCCACAGACAGACACACACATACACACACACACACGCACGCACGCACGCACGCACGCACGCACTCACACACACACACACACACACGCACACACACACACACACACACACACACACACACACACACACATATATAGACTCGGAGCGATAATTCGAAATTGTTTTGATTTTCCACCTTAATTGACCCATTTTTTGACATCTTAATTGACCCATCCATCACGTTTTCTATTGCAGTTGTAGACGGACAATCAGTAGTATGCCCAGCTGTCCGCACGACCAGCGGTTGGCTGGACCTTTTCCCTCTACCATGCCGCAAGAGCTCAGAGTGCCGCACGGTTATGGGCCCCACGCATGTCTGCTGCAAAGGATTCTGCACAAAGGGAGTTAGCGCACCGGCACAAATTCGGTGAGTGATTAATAGTTTATTACGTTGAGAGAGAGAGAGACTTTCTTAATCCTGTTTATTTAATTTAGGTAAAGCCTACAGGATATGTACTCTGTGCTACGGGTAAAGCTCTTCCGTATAGATCTCGGTCATAGCGGACCGATTTGAATTGAATACTGTAGGTACTTAGTTAGGTGCTTGCAAAAAAGACGGTTTAGATATACATATGTTTGGTACGTTTATTTATTATCAGCAAGCAGAAAATGGGGGAGGGATGTTTATCTCTTACTTACTAAGGGTTACAATTGAGTCTCAATATACATTGGCCGTGACGTGACAGACTTGATTGCGAATTTTTTAAAGTAGGTATACTTCAATATTAAGTACTTTATGTACAGTTATGATTATGAAATTTTTAAATTGCATTACAATCTGTCGTAACGTGCTTAAGATAGAAAAGATAAAATGTGTCTTTCTTCTTGTTTTATATCTCGTAAATGTCGTGACCAATACCTAGTGTTCGTTAATGTGGTGGTACTTCTACTTTTACTAAGGCCCAATGCTCCAGAACTTTGTAAGAGTTGCGAACACTGACCTTGAAGATAACGTTTGCGAAAAGTTTAATTTAAACGCAAGCTTGATCATACTGAACTGAACTCGTACAATTTTGTCTAATATTACATAACTGTACAAGAGGCGAAATAGTATGTACTATATAGTACTAACACTCATATATCTGTTTTGAGCTATGTAAGTAGGTGCGTGTATGATAAGTTAGTCATGAAATACTTCATAACTATATTTTATCTATGTTAGGTATAGGGTAGGTTCATTGTTAAAACGTTCATTTAATTAAATTCTTGTTATTAAAATCGGTAGGTAAGTACATATGAACGAGAGTCTTTATAATCGTCTCTCGCCGCGTGATTTTACAACGTTCATGCTAAGCCCGCTGAATGGCAAAGGCTTCAAGAGCTAGGCAATTTATCACCACAAATTTGTAAATTTCATCACTACTGAAATGAGTCCTATTCTTCATGTTTGCGAAATCGTAGTTTGTTACAATAAGCAATTTGTTCTAATGCTGACATGTATTTGGAACCGTGCTAGTGACAAGGTACCTATTATCAATGCGCAATCGTTCACTATTCCATCATGCTACATCTTACGACATGATCTCAACTAGTTATAAAATAGTGTTTAGTAAAAGGCGGGAAGGATATGAACTGGTCGTTTGCTAAATACTAAAGTAAGGAGTTATGTCTTAATGTAAGTACTAGTTTTCAGCCGAGTCACATAATTACTGGTTCAGATATATACCTAGGTACTGCCAATCAACTGCAACGCCTGCATAGTAACTATATATTAAATTAATTAGTAAAAATATAAAGGTTTTATTTTTGCTAATTTAATACGAAATCTTAAAAATATAACGAAAATCTAGAGGGGTAAGTAATTTGGTTCAAAAAATCGTCGGCGACGTACCATCAGCAAGAATCATTATTGACTCGATTATTGAGTTTTTACTTGTACCTTGGGCTGTAACAGGAGCAAAAAAATAGGCGCTAGATAGCTTATAGATGAAGTATATTAGTAATAGCTACTCGATAACAGGTGGTACTACGAGTACACCGTATGGTAGAAATAAACCCAAAAGGCGCAGAGTAGATGACATCGAGCAACTAAAGTGCAAATAAACATGCAAGCATTCTCAAATTGATATTTTAGTTGCGTTACATTAGTGCCCTTACTGCAGGCCTACTAATATGACTGGTCTGTTAGCCGGTTTCTTGCATAATCCGTCATTACACAGCAAATTAACCGCAGGGCAGGGGTTGTGTTGTGACTTGTGACTGGGGCCATGGAGCTTACAAACATTCGACGCATTATGTCGACTTACATATTTTGAAAGACTCACATTTACTTTATACCGGGTGTGGCCTGTAATACGAGCAAAAAATTAAAACATAGATCGTCCTCGTCAAACTGAACAACATTAATTCAGCGACTTTTAAAAATAATGGAGTCTTTGAATTTTCCCTTTTTCATAAAAATTAAATACTGCTATCAATGTACGCCATCCTAGAACGCAACTGACGTCGCCGTCACGCTACGCTATTTTGCTTTTCATTGCTTCTGCGAATAAACTTAAGTGTAATAAAAATTAAAAAACTAATTATTTTTAAAAGTCGCTGATTTAATGTTATTCAGTTTGACGAGGACAATCTATGTTTTAATTTTTTGCTCGTATTACAGACCACACCCGGTATTGGCGCGATGATTAACTATGCGTACGTACAAATATCGATACATTGTCATTCAGGTGATTTATTAGGTATGAGTTAATGCGGAGTTAGATATGTATAATACGCCGTTACCACAAAAATCTTAAACCAACGATAAGAATGCGTCGCTAAAGTGATAGTTTTCTATAAATAACATGTGTTAAGCATACTTTCATCGGTTGACTTTAAGTTAGTGGTAACACGGATAATCACAAGGGCTAAGGCCGCGTTCGTTAAGTTCTTCCGAAGTTTCTACTATGCATTCCGAATGCGGCCTTAGCCAATAGTATAGATGCTGCTGTACTTAATTATTATAATCACGTTAATAATTTCCGCACTTTGCTTGCACGAATTTCTAGCACTAAAAAATTAGATACTTAATGATACATTAGAATAAATGTTACACAGGTTCAAAATTGTTTAAGTGGTAAAAACCAGCATGAGAAACACCTACTAACACAGATATGTAAATGATAATGCTTCTGCTACTAACTACACTCTTATTAACTAGCGACTATTCCACTGCATGGCTACCAGCTACCTACCGGCAGTTTTAATCTCAAATCTCATAAGACCTATAGTAGGTTACATTAGCATTTTGAACTCTTAACATTTGAAATTATAACCGCCTGTTAATTTTTAGATAGATACATATTAGATATCAGTATCACTTACTGATTCTCATTGAGCTTAAACTCTTATGTTATGAAGTGAAAAGATGAATTTTACCTAATTTAAGAAAGGTTGAACAAAGCAATTGAACAAATAGCTATTTATTTAAGGTGAAAATATCGGTTAAGAATTGATTATTTTTAAAGTTTGTTTCAGTACCTTCCTTAATTAAGCACCTTTTTCTATTCGTACCTAATCATAATTTAGGTATCAAATAATGTTCATAATTTCGAATGGTTCCACATTTCGCTTTTTACGCAAACCTTAACCATAACACTAATAACATTATTACATGTTGCTTACGTGTGAATTTTAACTAGTTACGAGTATGTCCGCTATAAGGCCTATAAGCCACGGGCCCGCTTACAAAATCTAGACTACTATACGCGGTGATTTCTATTTATAGAAACGTGACTAACGCCCAGTCGAGCACAAGCACAACCTCCACTAGCACAACCACTTCAACTACCACCACCACCACCACAACCACAACCACTTCAACAACTCCCAGTTCCACCAGCTCGACCACCACCACCACCACCACGACCACGCCCAAGCCGACGACGACCACGGAGGCGCTGAGACCGTACTTCACTTTGCTGCCCATCCTGAGCTCGCCAGCTACTACACAGAAGCCTAAGGCGCCCGCTAAGAAAGGTGATTGTATACGACCTCTTTGTCAATACGTGATTTTTAGGGTTCCGGAGCCAAAATGGCAAAAACGGAATCCTTATAGTTTCGCCATATCTGTCTGTCTGTCTGTCCGTCCGCGGTTTTGCTCAGGGACTATCAATGCTAGAAAGCTGTAATTTTGCACGAATATATATGTAAACTATGCCGAGAAAATGGTACAATAAAAAATTCAAAAATATTTTTTTTAGGGTTCCTCCCATAGACGTAAAATGGGGGTGTTTTTTTTTTCTCGTCCAATCTTGTAGTGTGGGGTATCGTTGGATAGGTCTTTAAAACCATTAGGAGGTTGCTAAAACGATTTTTCGATTCTGTGATGTGTACAAAATATTCAACTTTAAAGGGCAAATATTCACTAAAATCTAAACCGGTGGATGGGAAAATTTGAAAAAAATCAGGATGATAGTAAGTATATCAAACTTACAAGAAAAACTTTAACGGTTAAGTTTTCTTGAGAATTATTAGTAGTTTAACGTCCACTTGCAGGCTTTTTAATCTAGGTTTAAGTGGTCTTAAGTCCTGTCAGATCCATACAAGAACTGACAGTTTAAGCCTTAAATCGAGATTTAAAAAAGCCTACAAGACGTCCTAAGAGTAAATAGCAGCCTAAGGTATAAAATATACATAAAACTTGGAATATTCCGTACAAAATACGAAATCCTTAGAAAAATATTACTTATTTTTTCGTAATGGCTACGGAACCCCTACTTCGGGCGTGTCCGACACGCTCTTGGCCGGTTTTTTTAAATAATACATTTAGAATGGCCCGGAGAAAACTTGTTACGCTATTAGGTATTTTTCAGACCTTCTGCAGCTGATCAGAACACACACTTATTTTTGTTAAACCTATTTGTGATAACAGATCATCCTGGCCTGTCATAATATTTAAATTGTGTATTCGAATATATTCTGTCTCTCTCTGTCTTTGTCACTTCAATCTAATTAAAACTGGAACTATCAATCTCTGCTACCTATTTTATTTAGGTATCCAAATAAATATCAATTTTCATCTAGGCACAAAATCATAGCATAGGCATATTGAAATAATTCAGTCTGTTATTCAAGGTGGTGCCTGTTGGTAATTTAAATCCGGTGCAACGGATCAACTTGTGAATGAATATTTATTTAGGTTTATAACCCGCCCTACTTAGTAAACCAACCTTCTTATTTAATTGAGCGAGTAGAGTAGGTACCTATCAAGTACCTATACATACATTAAGCAAAGGTACCTAATCTCCATTAAAAACTTCAAGTAGGTAACTTATTTACGTAAGGTAAACGTACGACGTCACTGTCCCAATAGTTGGCATCTTTAATCTTTAATTGTCGTTAGCAATATAGGTAGATAACAGCAGGGTGTCGTCTATTGGAAATTAGCGTGTCGAGCACTCGAACGTTTACCTTATGCATAGGTAAAAAAAACAGACAAAATGCTTCATGTTACCACATTCTGTCCCTCCGGCGTTACTATGCTGCGACTCGTTTTATTACCTCAGAAATCTGAATAAATCTTTTAATAGATACTCAAAGCGTGTCTGTTTACTTTAATAACTTACTTACTACGACTACCTAGGCATTGCGCTTACGTAAAATTACAATAAAACGTAGCATTAAGTAACCGGCTGTGTTTTAACGAGAGATATAATACGGTCAAACAAACGAATTCTCTATTATGTTCCACTGTTATAAGTATAAGCTTGTCAGAAAGCAACCTCTACTTTTACTGAGTTGCTCACTGATATTGATTGCATCATACTTAATTGAACGACGACAGGCTCACGAAATACGATGGTATCATTATTTCCGCATGTTCACTGTTATTCAATGTCAGAAGATGACATGATTTTTCACTATTTCCAGCGCATTAAGTCATGATTCAATTACAGAAGGTAGGGCAAACCTATCTTGAACCATACTAATAAATGTGAAATCAAGTAACTAAGTATCGTCTGTCTGTTACTCCTTCGCTATGAAAACACCGAACCAATTAAAACGAAATTAGGTGTGGTGATAGATTGAGAGACTGGGAGTGCATGGGATAGCATATCCCGGAAAATGGCGAAGTTAAACGAAATTTCGCAGACGGAACACGGGCGGAGCGGAACACATAGTCCGAAATAAGCCAAATCGGCATGAAGAAAAGAAGCCCATGGAGTTGTTGGTAATCATGGGCGGTGTAGTTTTGATCGTTCCCTGTCGGATGACCACATCTCGCCTTCCTCTTATAATAAAACCGGCCAAGAGCGTGTCGGACACGCCCAAAATAGGGTTCCGTAGCTATTACGAAAAAATTAAGTACTTAATATTTTTCTAAGGATTTCGTATTTTATACGGAATCTTCCAAGTTTAGGTATATTTTATACCTTAGGCTGCTATTTAAGAGTACAACTACTAATAATTCTCAAGCGAACTTAGCCGTTATAGTTTTCCTTGAAAGTTTGATATACTTACTACCATCCTGAATTTTTTCATTTTTTTCCACCCACTGGTTTAGATTTTAGACGGGGGGGACGCTCGATTTTAATGAAAATTTGCACTTTAAAGTTGAAAATTTCGCAAAAAAATCAATGAATCGAAAAATTGTTAATGCTTAATGCATAATGAGCAAATCCTTAATGGTTTTAAAATACCTATCCAACGATACCCCACACTATAGGGTTGGATCACCCCCACTTTACGTCTATGGGAGGTACCCTAAAAAAAATATTTTTTATTTTTTATTGTACCTTTTTGTCGGCATAGCTTACATATACATATATCCGTGCAAAATTACAGCTTTCTAGCATTGATAGTCCCAGAGCAAAGCCGCGGACGGACGGACAGTCAGACAGACATGGCGAAACTATAAGGGTTCCGTTTTTGCCATTTTGGCTCCGGAACCCTAAAAAAGACGGTCTCATCAGCCGCGGCGGCGCTATGCTTTAAGCGACATCAAACCTTTCTTATGCGCAGGGAAACCACAGAAACTGGTGTGTCCGAAGGCTGCGCAGGCGTCGTTCGTGTTGTTTCCAGTGCCGTGCGAGAACAGCGCCCAGTGCCGCGCCAGCAGCGGCGCCGACCACGTGTGCTGCGAGGCGCGCTGCGTCCGGGGCGTGCCGGCGCCGCGCTCCGCCCCGCAGCAGCTCCCGCAAGCCTCTCATCAACGTATGTCGCTGTTGTTATAAATACCTTGACAAGTTCGTAAAAAAAACTCAGTGGAACCAAGGCCGGATTAACTATGTCGGGTTCTCTAGGCAATGCAAATTCTCGGGGCCCCTTTTCGGCCATTTCAGATAGCATGCGTCGAAAGGATGCATATTTTATTTTACAATATTATTTTTACTTTATGAAACATTTTTTTTTTTTTTATTCAACTGGATGGCAAACGACCAAGTGGGTCTCCTGATGATAAGAGATCACCACCGCCCATAGACACCTGCAACACCAGGGGGATTGCAGATGCGCTGCCAACCCAGAGGCCAAAGATGGGATACCTCAAGTGCCAGTAATTTCACCGGCTGTCTTACTCTCCACGCCGAAACACAACAGTGCAAGCACTGCTGTTTCATGGCAGGATTAGCAAGCAAGATGGTGGTAGCAATCCGGGCGGACCTCGCACAAGGTCCTACCACATTCTGTAAAATTTCTGTAGTGCGCGCGCGGGACCCCTAGGCAGTTGTCTATTCCGCCTAATAGTTAATCCGGCCTGTGTGTGGAAGTGTCTGCTGCCCTTATCATTTTTTTTTGATAAGTGCGGGAAATGCTGACTGCAGCAGGGTTCTAGTTCTACAGAGTGTCACGCACAAACTTGTTAAGGTATAGCTGATCCATCGAAAAATAAAGCTCCAGTATAACTTCCCCTTGCATTATTTAGTCACGCTTGGTTAAACTCCATCAGGCTCGTTGCAGATGTTCGCTGTCTCCCGAGTTTGTTGTCATAATATATTACACAAACCGCAGCAAAATTAAAATCTGCAATGAAGGCTTAGCTTCTTGCATCATTAGCTCTGTCATTAGCAGTGCCGAAATCAGACTTTAGCGTGCCCGGTGCGATTTCTTTACTCTTGAAATTTTTGGTCCGGTCTGGTCATTTCTGCATCCTTCTAAGGTCTGCGCTTTGAGCCTGGGACCTGGGCTACTTTGGTTATGATCACTAGCATTCAATATTTAAGATCGACAATTCGACATCACCAAAATACTTTCGAGTAAGTATTTAGAAATTAACTATGGAATAAGTTCCCAATCAGCACAATCATTCTGAGAGGAGGCCTGTGCCCAGCAGTGGGACGTACAAAGGTTGAAATGATTTAGAAATAAACATCTGAATAGGTATACCTAAAGTACCTATAGTTATTATATTAACATCCCACATAATTAAATAGGTATTATAGAAACGAAACAACACCGCACGGCATTGGTATGCGTGCCGTGTATCCCCATTAATATTTCCTGTTACAGCGTTGCTCGGCGTGATTCCTCGCGAGTGTCCAGCGCAGCCGCTGGGAGAGTTACTCTTCGAAGTGCAATCCTGTAAGACTGATGCCGACTGCTGGCCCCGAGTGTGCTGTCCGGACGGCAACCGGTCCTACTGCCGGACGGCGAAGGCTAGGCTCGATCTAGTCCCTGTGGTTGGAAACCAAATCGATGCTCGTTAGTATACTTACCATACCACACCGACACCTACCTATCGCAGGTATTCAATCCTCCTAAGCCTGCTAAATAAAAATTAATATATTATCAATCTGAGTTTGAGCTCGGTACTGATGTGCTTATCGTATAGCTGGGACGTTAGAGTTTCAATTCTTAACTAATAATAAATTGAATGACGATTCGACATGTGAGTATGTATATGTTATGAATGTACGAGTACCTACAAACACTTCCGATATAATTTTAGAAATCGAATCGTAAATATTATAAATTACTTATAAATCCCGAAGCATTATTTAATTGCTGTAATGATATAATTAACTTGAATCCAAGACGGCGCTCAGACAAAAAGTGGCAAAATAGAAATTCATAACCTCTTTTGACCGAGGTCACGGATTTGGTTTGGTAATTGTTACCCAGAGTCAAGGACATCGTTAGTCTGTTATTTTAATATTTAACTGATAAACCGCAGGGTCAAGGTACTTTAGAACTGATAAATCAATTAAGATAAAGTCAAAATACAGTTTAACTAAATTAAATGGGTAGATATTTAGAAAAGTACATAAATAATGTTTGAGGGCCAAGTAAGAGGGAAACAATAAAGTAAATAAGTACTACTAAATACTTACTTTTAGCGGCTTAAATTTGGGTCATGTCGTGACTGAAGGTCTCGCACACTGTGCTGGCGGATGTTGGCCGAGTTTGTTCCGTCTCAACTCTCAAAGATACGGACAAAACTTAATTACGAAAAATCCGTATACTCACCTAGATTCGTCCGAATCAAAACAAAATCAAGTTCCTGATGCAGATGCAGAACGCAGCAGAGAGATCCGTGTTTGTTTATTATGAAATTTTGGTTGAGTTACTTAAACGAGTAAGTAGGTAGTATCGTGACAGTGTAGGTTTATGATATCCTGTCTGTAAGGTGATTTTGGAAGCGTGATTACAACCAACCCTAAGTTAATTATAGGCCAGTGTTTTGTTACAGTAATTAATTTAGGTACGATTAGTGATTTTTCCATTTAAGTTAGTTGAGTATTTCATCGCATTAGGTGTGAAAGAATTTTTCCCGTAAATACGGCGGTAAAAACTTAATTGTGTAGTACTGAATTGCGTAGGTAGATTCCGGTACGTCCCAGAATCACCAGTAGATTACGATTACGATGAGATTGCCCTTAGTGTAAGTTTTCGGTTACAAAATACGTCTCGATCGCGTTCGCGTTAAAATCTCAATTTGTATGGAAACACTAACAGCGCCTCTAGCGGAACATTTGCGATGTTCGTGTTTCCATACAAATTGAGATTTTAACGCGAACGCGATCGAGACGTATTTTGTAACCGAAAACTTACACTAAGGGTACTGCACTAAGGATACGAACCAGAGGGCGAGGTAATAAAGTCAGAAAGCCAAGGTAACATTTTAACTACCCTAGTTTAAATAATGGGAGGACAATACTAGCGCTCACTAACAGTACGCCTATAAAATGAGATCTGCGGCTGCAGATTAAGGAGGTAGGTACTTTACCTGAGTATTAATGATTCCAGCCGTCCGCATGCTAGAGCAGTATCTGCAGTGCACGGCGCCGCCGCAGTACGACCTGTTCCCGAGGCAGTGCAGCTCCAGCGTGGACTGCTTCCCCAACCTGTGCTGCGCGGAGGGCGGCAAGAAGCACTGCCGGCCGCCGCAGCGGAGCCTGCTGGCGCTGCTCGCTGGCGTGGGACAGGTACCTATCTACAGGCGCGGCAGTGCCTGATTTAGAGTTCTAACCGCCCTAGGCCTAGGCTATTATGAATATGCACCCCCCCCCCTCTCCCCCAGCAACTCTCTGATCTAATTACCTACCTCTTTTTTTCGTCTCAGCTTAGCGCCAGTCGCCCTCTTGGTCCTTGCGCCCTCAGCTCTAGCCTTATTACCTGTGGGTAAATCAGGCCCTGCGCATCGAGCCCCGACGGTTCTGAATAAGGCTACCTGTCTACTGGAGCGGAGCGAGGCAGAGGGGGGTGGAGCGAGGAGGTAATGCGGAGCGGAGTTGCGAACGGTTTTGCCGCCGTCTCGCTTCCCGCTCTTTTCTCCGTCCCGCTTCCCTGCTCCTCGCGCTCGCTCCGCTCCCCAGTTTTTGGTATGATTTTTTTAAGCTCGAGTTACTAGCTCCCTGTCCAAGTGTCCACTTAAGAGGAGCAGAGTTTTTATGCAATTATATTGGTGGATTTTTATTGTCCTGAAATGTAAATTTCAGAATCAAATTATTATTATTTTATTTTTTTAATTTATGACGGTGGAAGCAGTCTACACTTCCACTGAACGTAGATAATAGTTAGTGTTTAGTTTTGTAACTAAGGGCCCCCAAACATCCCTGTATTTTTTTTTTTGTATTTTTTTTTTATTTAATTGTATACTGTAGTTTTTAAGTATTTTATTTGTAATTATTTTATGTTGTAAAAATGACTTTCTGACAAGTTTCTTGCGGCGCATTCTTCTTGGCAATGATGGTCTTTCCGAAAGCGCTGGTAGTTTAAAAAATGACGTGTAAAAATGCCCATTGCGGTCTATTTACTAAATAAATTATTTGAATTTTGAATCTCGCTCACCGCTCCACTGCCTCACTCGGCTCCAGTGGACAGGCAGCCTTAGATAGTATAGCGATTTTAGCTACATTAGCGCCCTGGGATACCTGTTTTAATGCCCCCTTTCCATTTTAGGACTCTTTATCTCCTTATCCAGTCTTTTCGTCTGCTGCAGTTCAGGGCTGTGCCTTACATACGAAAATTTTAAGTTACATTGTTTTAACAAATAAATAGAGCAGTGGGAAGTATACGTCTTTACGAAACTTATTGAAATTAACGGTTTGATTTTGTTTCTACTCAAGGCTCGCCATTACATGCAGACTCAAGACTCAGCTTTACATGCAGATAACTAATTTGAAATATTTTATTGTTGCAGAGATTTGGAACAACTCTAGTGAATCTTCGACAAGCGCAAGCAAATAGGGATAGCAATAAACTTTAAAGAAATATCTATCTTTCTATCTATCTGTCCATATCAAATTTATTTTAAGTTTTTTTATGTTTTTGTATTTAAATATAAATTGTTGTCAAAAGTTGGTATTTGTTTTATTACAGGAATTTGGTACTTTTTTATTGGCCGGTTGCATGGGTCAAGTTGGAAACCGATCGCCTCGGTTATGTTATGTGATGCCTCTCACTAAGGGCGTCGCCAGCCGATGACCCAGGCGAAGGGGGGCAAGTTGATGAAGTATGAGAAAATTATGAATTGTAGGTAGGTATTTATTAGAATTGGTGAATTCATTCGAGTTTCGATTTCGACGTACAGGAATGATAGAGTCAAGTCATCATCAACGATCGAGTCAATGAGCAAGTCAAGTCAAAGACGCTGAGTTTAGACTTGCAAGGAAAATCGTGCAAGTTGCATTACATTGCAGCGCCGCGGCGCTCGATTGACCACTACAAACTCGTTGGCTTTACGGCCTCGCAATGTAATGCAACTAACTTGCTCGATTTTTCTCGCGTCTAAACTCGGCTTTAGGACCGGTTTGGTTGCTTTTTATTTTGCAACTCTTAGACTCTTGGCGGGGGGGGGGAGGTGACCCTCCCAGCTCCCCCCTGACGACGTCCTTGCCTCTCAAATTGACCTCCGGATAAGCTGGCTGGGAGGTCTGAGAAACTAAGCTCAGGGATTGGGATTGGAAGTTTAAGAAGATTTAAGTCTTAAATGCTAAAGTACGATTGACCCATGTTAAATGTAAAAGTATACGGTGTCCACGTCTACTTACGGATCACGGACGGGATCCCGGAAGATTCCCGGTTTACGGAAGCGTAAAAATGGGGTTCTGTCGCACGAATTCGGGGTAACCAAACCGCGCTAACAAAGGGGACGATGATTTACCTAAGTTTCGGAAATTCTCACGGAAAATTTGGTAAATTTCCGGAAGTTCAATTCGACTAGAACTTTGCGCGTGCGAAGCCACGGATAAAGGATAGTGCTATAAGTCGAGAAACTTTTATTTAGGTACACCTACGGCTTTTATTTCACATCAAGTTAAACCAATGATGCTATTTGCTCATAAATTTACAACAGGAGTGGTTTGGCTATGGTAAGACGAAAGTTACTGCAATGGTTAGTATTTTTTGTGAAATACCTACGAGTATTCTCAATTTATTCTAAAGCAATCTATCGAACTAATCTAAAACTAAAAAGTTTTTTAATCAATGAATCTTTATTAAACTTGCCATTTGGGCACGTAGTAAGAGATAAATAGATATTTGTTCGCGCGTTTGAGGATTCTTCCTGTGAGGGGGTGAAATAGGGGATAAAAAGTTATATTATATTGAAGAGCGTCATTATCGAAGGTAAATCGATGAATCCTATGGAACTCTGCATTTAGGCACTTACCTATATAATAAGAAATAAAAAAAATATATATATTTGTTTCGAGGGTTTTTACCCGACTGCCCGAAGGAGGGTTATGTTTTTCGAGCGTATGTATGTATGTATGTATGTGGGTATGTACAGTGGTGGTCATGTAATTAAGAACGATTTGAAGTTCCAGATTATTTTTAACTAAATCATGTCATGTGTAGTCGTGGTTCCTTCTGAGAAGTAACTAGTTACCTACGTTATGAAATAGCCACATGAATAGAGCAAACGGGATTAAGAATCAAGAATAAAATTGCTGACATTTTTTTACAAATTTTGTTTTTATTCTCTTTAGTAACAAATTCAAATAGTAATGAAGCTGGACAAATAATTAAGAACGATTTATTGAACTGCTCGAAGTTTTTTTATTTGAATTAGATTAACTATAACGTGAAGTTTGTACAGAAAAAAAGCAATGTAATACATTTTACTAAATTAATAGTTAGTAGCATGTCCACGGCTTTTTATTACCTCGGCCCGCCAAAGGTCTCGGTATGAATTTACCGCTAGTACGGAAAAGTTTTACGATACCGAGAGAAATACAAAAATATACATGCAGTTAGTAGGTAACACTTGTCAGTTTGAAAAAATCTTCTCTATAAAAAATCGTTCTTAATTATATGACCACAACTGTATGTCCATTTCTTTGGTCCTCGCTGCAGCCTAAACGGCTGGACGGATTGTAACATATGAGGTATCATTGGATTCGTCATAACTGTCGGAGTGACATAGGGTATTTAATATTTCAATATGGCGTCTGCGAAAAAAAATGTGGCGAAGGAATAAAAAAACATTTTTTGTATTGTAACAATATGGAAATCAAATGAAAGCTAATAATTAGCCCATTCTAAATATATATGGGTTATAATACTTTTAATCTAAGAATATTCACAGAAATATCAAAAAAGTATCAAATAAAAAACATTAAATTTAATAAATCAAAAAACCCGACTGCCTTAAAAACTAAAAGGAAGAAAATAAGTCTAGTGGTCTAGAACTCTGTCAAGAAGCTCATTTAAGGTTCAACAGTCGGGACCCATTCAAATCGTAATTAGCTCAAAAAATCTTGGTAATAGGTCCCGACTGTTGAACCTTAAATGAGCTTCTTGACAGAGTTCTAGACCACTAGACTTATTTTCTTCCTTTTAGTTTTTAAGGCAGTCGGGTTTTTTGATTTATTGAATTTAATGTTTTTTATTTATTCTACTTTTATGAAATAGGGGATGAAAGTTTATATAAAAATAATCTTTTTGTTCAGGTATTCGATTAGAGCTAAAAAAAAAACCGGTTACGTTCGAGTTGGAATCGCACACCGAGGGTTTTGTACAAATTTGTAGGTATTTATTAATATCCAGTGCTCTTCCCATAAGCAAAATGTACCTACGCAATGTGGGGTCATTTTAGATAGCTTATTGACATAGACAGTCAGACATGAAAAATTGTGATTATCCGATTTTTTTTATTGTTGTGCTAGTGGTACCGTTTCGTGTGCTCTGGCTACCCCATTTGGGAATACAGACGTAATGTGTGTGCATGTGTGTTGTGCTATAAGAGCTACCTTTATGCAAAATTCCACGTTTCTAGGATAGGTATCCTGAAGAATAAGTATCCTAAATAAATTAAATACTTACTTCCCAAAGTTACGTTTCCACGCAGACGAAGTCGCGGGCAAAAGCTAGTGATTCAATAAATCACAAACTTAACCTCCTGAGCCCTCGCATACTTTATTATAAAGGACCAATTAACACAAAGAATAACGGCCGAATGTACTTTAACCCTGAATAAAGAAGGCCCCATTTATTGGGGCATACTACCACTGTCGCCAAGTTATCGTTAAAGTTAAATAAATATATGAATGAATGAATGAAACTGCTTTACGTTGGTTTGCGACAAAGTGAATTAAAATAAGTGGGTAGGTATAACTCAGTATCCACGAGACCATGGAATCTCGGTGCCAAACGACGTTGATAATTACTTTTGATAGACATACATAATTGTGTGATCTAGAACCGGTGCTGGTGAGACATGCCGCTTTGGACTCGCGGTGTAGACGCCCCGTCTGGATCACCTCCGGCTACCAGACACGCCAGGCCCTACGCGTCTCTAGGGTACCTACTCCACTTATGGTGGTGCCCGTCCCGCTTGTTAAGCTCGTCACACGCAGCAGGCCCCTCTCCAGTCTTCCAATGGGGTGTTATGGGCGACACTCCCCCGGATTGACCTCCAACCTCCCCTTATAGTCCTCCCACGCCTCGCATCTACTGTTCAACACACTCGAGTTCCTCGGGGTTTGTGGCAGAATAACTATCAATTGGCAACATCGTTCGGGCACCAAGACCACACAGTTTCGTTATTGCAATACACTACAATAGGACTCACCCGAAACACAGCCGCTCCATCACATTAATTCTAGCTCTCCTCACCCAGGTAGGTGCTTTCTACTCCCGCCGAATTCACTCTTACATTCCTCTCTATATTCAAATCCAAACGACTGTCCAAAGACAATCACGCGGGCACAGGGCCGCCTATTAAAATACTAGTCTTGCCATTCTATAAAATCATAAGGAACAGTGTACACAAACTAACCATAAACATGAGAACAACCACAGAATCAAATACATGACTGACAAAGGGCATTTTTAAAGCTAGTTATTATTTTCAATAATAGCAATGGATATTGTAACTTGTAACTAAAAGAATAAGGTTGAATTTCCAAGTCAATGCATGTGGTTGCTAAATCACCTCAACCTTTTTAAGGGTTATAATTATAAAGTGCAAATTGTTCATTGAATAAAGAATTTTAAGAATTTATAAATATAATCCAAAATAACAAAGCTGGTGAACCACGTCCAGGTCTTTAGTATGTCTGTTAAAAAAAGTTCAGGCTCAGGAGGTAAAAGAATAGAAGAAAATGGGGCACCACTTTCTTTGTAACTGTCACATTTTTGACATAAAATGCTTGAACATCTTGAGAGATCTTGAGGTACACCATGTAAATATCAAATAAAAAAATTGGCAGTGTAATTTGAATCTAATCCTTCAGGAATAAACTCAAACTGCCAGTCTAAAACAATAGAGAAACAAAAGAAATTTTACTATGTTATGTTGTCATAGGTCCGTACAGTTTGATTAATTCGAGTTAACACTGGACAGATGGGCGTGCCTTCAGTCAATTTTCAACTTTGATGTCATACAAATAAACGCTACCCATGTTTACAGATTATGTAAAAACTATTTTATTTGTATGACCTCAAAGTTGAAAATTGACTGAAGGCACGCCCATCTGTCAAGTGTTAACTCCAAGTAATTGTACTGTAATTCCCTTGAAGTTATTTTGTACATTATATTGTACATTTGGGTCCACAAGGATGAAGGGTTCCTATCTGTGTTTGTAAATGTAGCCGGCCTGCTTTGTGCTCTGGTAAATGAAACAAAAAATGAAGATTTTAGAATGTATTAAACCTTAACATTATTCTTAAAACCTCCACTTAGTCCAGCTGAAACAAAGAAAAGATTGATTATTTTTAATCTATAAACAAGATGTTACATAGCTACAATTTTAATATATCATTAAAATGGATTGATCAATGATTTATAATTTCATTATTTAAGTTTTAAGGGTTGTACCACTTGTGACCGAAAAAGTCAGCTGCTCAAAATTAACAATATTTTTGTAATTTGTCAGATCAATCAGAAATAACTGCAAATTAAAATATTGTCTAAATGTTTGATCAACAAAATCTAAGTTAAAAAAAAATATCTACATGGGGTGCTGGTTTGAATCCCATCTGGCAATCCAAAAAACAGTAGTTTTAAAAAATCTCAGAATTTAAATTAATAGGTACTTACGGGCCAGATAGGTGGCTTACACTATTATTTAGCTTTTTGATTTAATGATACATCATCATCACATCAGCTGTAGGACGTCCATTGTCGAACACATAGCTTTCCCAACGATAAGTACATAATACCAGATAGTTAACTACATCATACCTAAAATTTGACATGCAGTCAATGCCGCGCGCTTTCGTAGAGTTTGAGTAACAAGAAAGGTTTGGTCATTGGTCATTGTTATTTATTATTGGGTTCTAGTTGTCTTCATCGGGAAATGATCAGACTTTGATTATTACAGACTAAGTGTTGTTAAGGAACGTATATTAGCAAAAATACCTCTCCTTGCAGTCGGTTAAAAAGGATACAACCGTCAACAATTCATTTTTGGTTTTCTGGATCTAGTTTCAGTACCAACAAAAGCGAAGTTAAAGAAAAGAACTACATGATGCTTTGAATCCTTTTTGTTAAACTACGTCCGATTGCTTGACGACGCAAAGACAGTTATTGTGAGACTTACCTTCTTGAATCCGATGTCATGAGCGTATTCCCTGAAGCACTGTCTGCAGATGTTTAAGCCATATTTGCGGATAAGTCCGTGACGGTTGGAGCAGGCCCGGCTAAAATAAAACGAAATGATTTATTACAATCGTAACACGTGTTCCTCTCGACGGTCAACCTAACCAAGTAATTTTAGAAATTTTGCACATTTTATCAACATACCATGATCGGGATCCCTGTCCATATTTGCGGGGGTGAGAATACCAGATATTAGCGTGACCCATGGTGAGATAACTTCAATATTTTGCTAAAAAGCGACGACAAAACGTCTACAATGGCGTACGCCTTTGACCTGAAAGAACGAACGAAACGAAGTAACGAACCAAAGGAATGAATGAATGGTTGAATCGACTGAATGAAATGAATGAATTAGCAACCATAGACAATTTTTGTAAAATAAATTTGTCAAAGGAACTAGTGATGTCCAAATTTTGGACTCCAAAATAAATTTTATATCGGTTTTCTTGATTTCTATATTTTGGCGGCCACTAGATACTAAAATGTCGGAAAAGTCTTATGATAATAATCTCCATGTTCATGTCGGGTTATCAGCCATCAGATGTTATGTTTATATTGGATATTTTATAAATAGCTGACCAAAAAACACCTTGAATCTATTACGATGTCATTTCATTCTATCTGTCAGTGACGTCATGTATACTTGTCAGTCATCTTGTCAATCAAGGTGAAGGTGAATGGCCGACTTCAGTCCGCTCCCCGCTACGGATTAGAGGTGCATGAAATTTGTGCAACGTTTCTTCAATATATTTCACCAGCTAGAAGGTAATTACAAAAATAGGGTTTTAGGAATAAACAATACTTTTTTTTCTTTCTATCGTCAAGACTACCCTGGCCACAATAGTACATTGAACTTATATGCATATTTGCTCAGTTTTTTTTATTTTACACGTACAACGCTTTCCGTCCAAAGATCAAGCTATATTTGCAATTACATGCTGATTAACATATTTTAGCAGTTTATAATGATGTGAACATTGATCTTTGAACTAAGCCGGAATCCCAATCAGGCCTACAGTACCTACGATTCCATTTCCAACGAGCTTTCAATCGCAATGATATTCTTGCTCTGTCTTATCTCCTTGTAAAAGTAATATTATAAATGTATTCCTGTGTTTTTTATAAAGTGGGTCCTTGAAATTGTGCTTTATTTTCTAGGGGTCCATGGACTGAAAAACTGTATCAAATGATTTTGTGCTCTTACTAGAATCAATTATATAGGTATATTACCTAACTTAACTTGAGATTTGTAAAGCTGTAAACATTAATGAATAACCTGTTTTCATTTTATAAATGTAATTAATAAAAGATTTACATTCACATATTAAGAAACTCCATTACACTGTCACTACAGTGATATTTGCAAGTCTTTTGTATGTAAAACGAAAAAAAAAATGAAAAAATGTTGATTACAGGATAATTACAATCAATTATTAAATACAGTGGATCCCAAACTAGTCTGAGCCTGTATCTTGGGACCCGGATGTGATGCACATTATGAACTTATTTTAATATAGCATTTGTTTCAGGTCCCTAGGAAACAAGAAAATGGGATTCATCATCAGCATATTAAAAAAAATCATAAAGCTGATATTGTATTTGGGCATATTTATCGGAATTATTGTTCTGATCCCCAATCTACCCCCATACACAAAGTTTTCGAGCATTGAGTAAGATTTTCATAATTCTATTTAAATTTATAATAATAATCATCACCATTGTCACAAGATCACAAGATTGTCAAAATTTAGTTAACCCAACTGTATTTTGTTTAGGTTTGCACCTGCTCAGGCAAGAACGGGACCGCTAGCACCTAATGAGGCTTTAAACAAGGCTCAACATTTGTTTGTTGACAAAGTCTTGGGACCTGAGGCTTTCCAGGTGGCCAATGGTGAACTGTACACCTCCCTATCATCAGGAGAGATTGTGAAATTGTCTCCAGGCGGCCATGTCACTTATGTCACTAAATTGGGACAACCTTGCGGTAAGTAATCCGAATATGATTGCTAATGCTTCAAGCACACTGCATTAACTGATAGGGCATAATGATGTGAAACAAGGTAATTGTGTACAATTGTGTTATTATTGTAAGATTTAAGTTGTGCTGTTGTTTACAATATGTGGTTGTATCTAACTTATAAATAAATGAAAGATGATGTTTAAAAGTATTTGCTAGATTGAGTTAAAGAGGTTTTTTGGAATCTTTTTGTATTTTTTATTTAAATTCCAAATTTTTGATACTTTTATGGTCACCTGTATAACCCATAGATATTGCTAGTGCCGCTGCTTAAGTGACTAAATAAGAAACAAACAGGCTGAGATATGTGGTGCATAGGAGAAATTTGTGTCTGTACTGTTGTCCAGCGATGGTGTAGCGGTATAGCATGCGGCACAAAATGCCGAGGACCTGGGTTCAATTCCCAGCGCTGGTCTTATTTTTCTGGTTTTTCTGTGCATCTATATTTCAGTTTGTATTTTTGGTTAAAGAAATGAAGTCGACTAAGAAAATCTGTAACTTCTAACAACACTTATAGTATCCTAGTCCTTATTTTATGATTTAAATTCGGGTTTGTTTCGCATACCTTGATTTTAGTGAAGCTCGATATTTCGGCACAGTTGCATGCGCCATGATTACGAGACGACTGAGTCCTTGGTAGTATTATGAATGCAAAATTTATTAACTGCCCGTTTTGACTATTACCTCTTTGCGCATAAACTGCTGAACTCATGAAGATTACATTTGGTTTGAGGCATACGATAGTTTTTGTCCTGGAAAATGACATACTTGGCTAGCAATAAACAATTTATTTGCAAAACATAGTCATGGGCGATTTTGTTAATAATATTTTACACATTTTACATGTAGTGATACCTATATCAATTTCTCAGTGCTCTGATAGGTACAATGCATATTATTATATTCACTGATAATAGATACATTCCTCATGTCATAAACATTTCAGTAAACTGCCAATGCATTCATAGCTTATTCCACTGTTAATATTAATTTAACACTATTTGTTTAGCTGGACTTACCCAAGAACACATATGTGGTAGACCACTTGGTTTCGTAATAGATACACAGAAAAACGAAATGTATGTTGCTGATGCATATCATGGTATTTGGAAAGTTAACCTGAAGACAGACAAGAAGCAACTTCTGGTGTCACCGCGAGTGGAAATTAATGGACGGTTGCCTAGATTGTTCAATGCTGTTGCTTTAGCCAAGAATGGTGACCTTTACTGGACAGACTCAACCAGTGACTTTAGTTTGAAAGATGGTGCAATGAGCATGCTGACAGATCCCACTGGAAGGTAAACAGATGCAACTAATTTATTTCATACTGGTGTGTACGAGTATTTTATAGAATCTATACTGATACACGCAAGAAATAAACTTTGTTCCTGTGTTCATTATGTAGAGTTATTCTCTGATATTATTGAACCAATTTGAAAAAATCTTTATCTAATATAAATTGGTACTGCCCCTATCATAATTAGCTTTTTATCTTGAGAAAGTCTAAAGTTCCCTCAAGACAAAGGTGACGTGACACGCAAAAGATAGTATACATACTATTTTTACTTGACAAATTGTTTTCTTTTCAGACTCTTCTATTACAATGCTGCGAAAAACGAAAGCAAAGTGCTCCTTGACAACCTATGGTTTAGCAATGGTCTTGTCTTATCTCCTGATAATCAATTTGTGGTAGTATCTGAAACCTGCAAGCTCAGACTTGTCAAGTACTATGTTGACGGACCAAAGAAAGGAAAGAGTGAAGTGTTTGCTGATGGTTTGCCAGGTCAGTTGATAAATGAAAGAGCCCTTAATTTTAATTGAATGTATTCATCCCTATTTAAACATACCAAGTAATTAATAGTAGAGGCTCACATTCTTGGTGGATTTATTGAACAGCTTCTTAATCATGTAAACTTGAAGCATTCCAACAACACACATAAAAGAGATTTGGAAGGCAGACCATACATCCACAATGAATGTATCTTCAAAGGCGGCGTAGCTGTCGCGAGACTTGCTGGCTCCGTACACATCCATCAAGTGTCGCGCGCGCACGACGTGCTTGAGGGTGCGCGTGAGAGAGTCTGCGATCTGCGCGACCTCCATGTAGTAAGGCTCCCCGTCGGGGCCCACGCCGCTCCACTCTAGAATCTCCTCCTCCTTATGTTCGCCGTTTTCAGTAACCACACTAACTTCCGCGTCGGCATCGTCACTCGTCACGGCCGGTTTGTCTTCTATCATTACGTACACGAACACGAGCTTCGAATTCATCATGCTGAACGAGTTGTCGAGACAGAACACGTAGTCGCCGTCCTGTTCCAACTCGAAAATGTACGAGTTGTACCCCTTCTTGTAATCAGAGGCGAGCGCCTGTCCGTCCGGGGCCATGATGTCGAATGAGATGTCCAAGTCGCCGTGTTGGCCGTCGATGACTTGGTACGCGGCCTCCAAAACTTGGCCCGTTTTACCCTTCTCGAAAAAGCATGTTCGCCCACCGGGCTCCACACGAAAATTCATGTCACTCTGGTATGTTGCTATTTGGGCTGCGCATGCTCGCAGGCTCAGTACCAGGCATAGAATTAAATAATACATTGCGTAAAACATAACCACGTTGCACGCTCGCAAGGGTGAGACTGACCACGATGACAGTTCAATGTTTACACAAGTGGTCGATTATTGTCATTGCTTTCTGCTGAATGATGAGTACTGTTCGTAAAACAATAAATAGTAAGTAAAATGTGATATTGTACAGCACAGAGTATATAACTACATTTTTTATTGATGCAGGGAGTCCGGACAATGTCCGGGTGCTGCCGGACGGGTCGGGCGTGCTGGTGGCGCTGTACACGGTGTATGACGAGGAACACCCTCTACTGATGCGCTCGCTGTCTCAGACCCCCGTACTGAGGAAGTTCTTCGCACGTCTTCTGCACCTCATTGAATTACCATTCCTATACATGAATTCCGTTTACCCTCATTTCTTCTTCGATGACGTCGCCTACCATGTACGTATTATTTATGTATGAATAATGGTTATCCATGGAAGCGTTCTCGTTACTCGATTCTCTAATATTGTTATTTTCCAGATTGGACACTTCAAGAGCGTATCAGGCCTTTTACCGCCATTGACAGGACTGCTTCAAATAGACTGGAACGGGAACATAATAGCCTCATACTTTAACACTGACCGCAGCTTGGGACACATAAGTGATGCCGTCGTGTTCAATAACAAGTTGTACACGGGCGCTCCCGGCTTACAGAACTTCATCGGCGTGTTACCCGCTCCGCCGCAACTACAGAAAGCGTTTGCGTCTACTAAGGCTCAGCCTAAGACGCCTGATGTTGCTAAAGAAGCTCCGAAAGCCCAGACTCAGCCTCCAAAGCCTGCGCCCAAGGCTCAAGAAAAACCGAAAGTAGAAAAGGAGGTTCCAAGAGTGGTCAAACCCATCAACCAAGAGGCCAAGCCAACACAACCGCCAAAATCGGTCGAAACTCCGACAACGACGCCTAAGCCCGTAACGGCGAAACCTACTCCCGCCCCTGCTCACGCTAGCAAAACTACGCAGCCACCCAAGCAAACGGACAAACAAGCGCAAAAACAATCAGAAACTACCACAAAGCAACGTGAAACCAAACCAACCACAGCTAAACCAGTTGAAGTAAAATCTACCACTCCTAAACCACAAGTCAAACCGACTGCTCCTCCAAAGCCTGCTGATAAGCCATCAGGGAAACCGGTTGCGAAACAAGCAGACTCAGCAAAGAGTGGATCAGCTAAGGTACCACACGAGAAAGTTGTACCAAAACAAATACCTATTGAGGAGGAGATCCCATCTGATACAGCCCAACCCAATAAGGAAACATTAAAAGTGATAAAAAAGGGAGTTCCAACTGAAATTCCTAACCCACATCTGTAAAGAGTGTTGGTTGTGATAATTAAACTTTTGATTCTTTCACACACCTACTGCACAACCTGTGAGTAGGAATGTTAAAGATAAGGTTGTGGTTATTCCAAGTTAAAATAATAAACACTCGACAAGTGTTCAGAAGTCCACTAGAACAAAGTTAGAACAAAATTAAAGTGTATTAATTACCAAATTTATGGGACACTATTTTGTTAACGTTATAATACTTTATTTTGATTTTGATATTCCAATTGTTATCATTCCAATTGATTTTTCATAAGCGTATTATTTTTTAGACTGAAATTAGATCTTCTCCATTCCTTTAGTTTTATTCATTATCAGGATGTCCACTGCAAAATTATCGTATTTTATCCTATCTTTCCTCGACCATTTTATCAATACATTTCAAAGCAAGTTTTTTCTCAAGAGCTCAAAAGTAGAAAACTAAAATTATATCTTAATGTCAGACGGCGGACGGTCGGACGGCGGAGCAGCCAAGTATCCAGGGTTTTTTTAGATCACCACCTTGATATTTCACTATCTTGAGATTCCTTGATTTTTTTATAAATTTTCCAAAAACAGGAGTGGACACCCTAATTATTAGTACATATTTATAATTTGTTGATTGGCAAAGCTAGAATTGATATGCTTTTTTTAAGGGAATTGTTTGTGTTTTATTTTATTTACAATGTTATCTCGTCTTGTGATCTTCTTAGAAGTATATATTAATTTGTAGCCTTTAATAGGTACGAAAATTATTTTATAGATAATAGAATTGTTTCTTCTTTACTTACTAAGAAAGGGTTACAATAAGTATTCCTTACTTGTCTTGTTCTTGATTGTTAATTTAAGTTAAACATCCCTCATAAAAGTAAAACTTGAAAAAATAATGTAAAAAATGACTTAAGTTACCAATAAACGATCAGTGCAATCAGTCAATAACTAGTACCTATATTTGTAGTTTGACTTGCGGGTAACAGATTATTCTTAATTCATGTAATCACAAGTTTTCTGTAGGTTTTGTTAATCAATGAAATAACCATTTTATTTAGCAAATCTTTAAATTATATTTACTCTAGAAACAAAAGGGTACAATATGAAGGAATTAAGAAATTGCATGTAACTTTTGCATAAAATAAAGACTGAATGATTCAGTTAAAATATCTGACAAGTACCACAAAGATTTTGTAAACAAAGCAATATTTATGTGTATATTTAAGTAATAAATATGTTTTTATTAAAAAAAAGGTCGTTTTACTTAGATATCTACATACAACGCCATTTTAGTCGCTGTTATGTCTTCTTCGCCAAGGTCTAGTGAACCTCCGAATATAGTCAGTCATCCAAGTGATCAAAGGTCTTCCTCTTCCCTTCTTTTTTGTATCGGAAAGGTTTTATTCATTACGTTATCATCCACTCATCGGCGTATATGATCAAACCATCTCAGTCCAGATTCATACAGATATCGAATAGGATAAATGAAACAAAATAATAACGAGAAGTTGTTTATATCAAAAGTTATATTACCTAATTCGCTTTACAAACTTCCTAGCTAATAATTTAAATTTACGTTTTAGTCAAATCGAAGTCTTTCGGAGTGTAATAAATTATGTTTTACTATCCTTTTGTTCACTTGCTTTAAAATGAACAGGCTAAGGTTAACTGCATACAGCATGCTTTAACTGAAGATCAATTGACAACAAATCAATATAATGCTATAGAAAATTTGGAATAAAGCAACTCACGACGTCTTTGCTTGGGTACATAAGGGCTTATACACACAGCGTATCTTTTAGGTGCACACGATGCGCGTTAGCAGAACCAAAACTTCTCGAAATGCTAGTACAAACGTTACTGAATCTTGTTTGAAGCGCGTTAAATGTGCGTCGTCAACGCCCATAAAATACGCTGGCGCCATGTGCATAGACCGTAACACGCATTACGTTGGTGATACTGCAATACCGCGTAGTAACTAGCATTTTACAATTTTCACTGCACTAACAGTACTGACATTGTAGTGTTCTGTCAGTGAAAATTATACTTTATGGAAAATGCTAGTTACGCGGTATTGCAGTATCACTGACGATTAGGCGTTTCGTCAATCACTTGTTCCAAAAAACATAATTAAGGCGTAGTATATTATTACTTCATTACAATTAGCGTGAAGTGCCAAGCCAACGTCTCCCCATTTGCAGCTCTAGTCCAAAAGTACTGGGTGTGTACATTCAATACATTCGCCTAATTTTAATAACTATTCAATGCCTCAAAATATTTAATTGCTTGTATTAGGTATATGTTATATCGATTTGGCATCTTTGGAACGCTAAGATTTCATAAGTTAAAATAGCCCTGTCCTTTTAGGCTTTGCCGTAGTCTGGTAATGAAAAGGTACTCAATACTTTTGGCCAAGGCAGTATATTCTACTAGAGCGCTAAATCTATCATGGAATGTTCCAGTCATTAAAGGAAAATAACTAAAAGATAAAGATCATTACTATTAATGGGTCCGGTTAGTGCATGAATCAGTATTTGTCGACCCGGTGTGAACGACAATAATGCACGACCTAATAATTCAAACCCTTACGGCAATGACAGAAGGGTTTGAACTATCAGATACATTATTATTATTCATTCCAGGTCGCGAGTTAAAAGTCGTATATTAACCGTACCCGTTATTTTCATTTCTATGAAAAATTCTTTCTGAATTATTAATATGTACACAAGGTTTTAGTTGGTGTCCGTTCAACTTCATATGATTTAGCATTACAAATTAAATTCACTATTGATTCTTTAACACTATATCACCTTATCTACAATCTTTTGTTTAACCAACGCCCGAAGCTAATTTGGTCAAGCGATATCAGCCAATATCATTAAGTCTCTGGCAAGTTTAAGGTGCATGCGCACCGACTACTTGCTAAGAATTTGTTTACAAAAGCCAGTACCTTTTACTCCAAAGAAAGTCTGGTGCGTGCGACTCCTAATTTTTTTTTAAAAAGGTGAGGAAGATTTGAGCTATCAGCTAAACTAAAGCATTAAAAGTTATTTTTGGGAAGGAATGCCCAATACGTTTCGTTTTCAGAAACTAATAATCATTCTTAAAATTTACAAGGTAAAAAAATAGCAGCATCAATAATGGTGTTTCATACAGGGTATGGAAATTTTTACGGCATTGTTTTATAGATTACACAAATCTGTCGTTTTTGCACTAGCGGTTTTTGCGAATGTAAAACATCAAATTCCCTCAAGGTTATTGGTTAGAGAATGTAAAAAATAATCTTATTATTGATCGCGACCAATGCATCTGTAACAACGCTTCTCGCATACATCACAACACGCACGCAGTGCTTTTATGTCATGGTATTTAAAAAATGATGGGAATAAGTATTTAAACTTAACCACTGCCATTGAAACGTTATATTATGTAAGGTGATTATAAATATTAGTCAAGAATACAGGGTAGTATGAAATGACTCGGCTACAAACTCGCTATCTTTATTTCATTTTTGTGTGTCACTTTTAACCCTCGTCTAAACATGCCATTAAAAACAGAAGAGTGATGATGAATTTCTTGTTTTTAATTTAAGTTCTTATAGTTAGTAACAAGTGGCAAATAAATTGCCTCTTTAGAAAAGGGTTAGAAGCAACGGATGTCAACAGAACGACCATGCAACAACTTGATTACCTTAACACGTTAATTGATATTAGAATTGGCTAAATTCGCGATAGTTCCCGATAGGCGGTAGCTAAATGAACACTTGTTCTGCTGCGAGGGCGTCCGCGAATGGTTTGACGATGCCGCGGGTCGCGAAGTAGAAGATGAGACCGAACGTTATGGATATGGGCAGCGCGGGCAGCGCTTTCTTGAGTATCGCTAACAGTAGAAGGGTCAGGCAGAGTCCCTGCAAAAAAAAGCATTCACTTCTTATGCTATACTAATTAATATGGTAAACTTCGTATGCTGGAACTAGGCGACATAAAATTACATTTTATGTTCTAGTGCATAAAGTAAAAATCTTCGTCATAGACCAAGGCAATCAGAGGCCGTATTACCTAACGTTTCTGACGCTCGCGATCTCAATCAAATGACAGATTTCGCATACAAAAAATGTCATTTGATCGCGAGCGTCAGAAACGTTAAACAGGAATATGGTATGGGGTGTGTGTACCTACGTAATAATAAAATAGTAAACACACTTTACTAACATTATATAATATAATTATTAACACAAACAGAAGTACAGAAGAAATTAATAATACATACAAAACGATGGGAAACACAATGAACTAAAATAAGATTTTCTTAGAGAACAAATGTGTCAGTCAGAAGACAGTTGGTAATGATGAACGTCTGTATTCGCACATGCGCGCACCACGAGCATTTTGAATTAAAACGGGAGTGGAAATACAGTCGCCACAACGGCCTCAGGTGCCAACAGCCAAACAAAAAGGTAAGTATATATTTTTTAACTAGAGTTTACCCGCGGCTTCGCACGCGTACACTATTCGATCTGGTAGTTACAATTGAAATTCAGGGATTATACAACTGAAATTTCAAGATTTTATCCCTATCCTATGGGAATATCGGAATAAAAAGTAGCCTACGTGTTATTGTAGACGTCCAGCTACACCTACATACCATATTTCATGACTCTTAGCCTAGCGGTTGTTATTTCGAGATTTTATCCCTATCCCGTAGGAATATCGGGATACAAAGTAGCCTATGTGTTATTCCAGACGTCCAGCTATCTACGTACCAAATTTCATCCAAATGCGTCCAGCCATTTTAACGTGAAGGAGTAACAAACAAACACACACACACACACACACACACACAACTTTCGCATTTATAATATAAGTAGAATTATTCGTAATTTATTAAAAAACGTTGTGAAAGCATTATTTTCATACTCACAATAAGGATAGCTACGAAGCAGGCGAGCGTGGTGTTCCAGTCGCCGTACGAGCTCGCCTTGCCGACGAGCACGCTGTAGAATATGAAGTCTCCCAGCCCTAACTTCACGCCCTCTGAAAACAACAGAAGGATAAGTAGGACAGGTAGAACTTGTTAATAAAAACCCATTTTACTTTCGACTTACTATAAACGTCTTGGGGTAAAATTACGACTTTTATGCACTTGTTGTACAATTTACTATTTCTTAACACAGTGAGAAGCAAAGACGCAGCAGCACTGTGAGCTATTCTGCCAAAACAAAGTAACCAAGCCTTGTTCGTGCTAGCTAGAATCGTCTAACTCGTAGATACTCTAATGGGTAAAAAAATAAGTTTTTGTTAAAAAAATCTTTTTACAAGCTTTTTTGTTGACTGCACTTTTATTGTGATCCAAACTACATTTCCGTACCAAATTTCAAGTCGTTGCCAGTAACCGTAAAGGAGTTACGTCCTGCGGGGACGATCCTGACCGGACCACCAAAATTGCACTATGAAATTAATGAAATAATCACTAATAATAATTCTTTGACTACGTATGGAGTAATTAATAATTATAAATATTTAATTAATGATAACCAGAATATTTTTTAGTTGTGTGATTGATAAAAAATGCCAAAATTAAAAATGTATATTTCGCATGCTGACGCAAGATAGTCAAGATATTGGCGCGCTCAAAACATATTTATACCCAAGATAAAACCATTTCATTTCAATGTATTGTCACCGAATTTACCTACATACCAAATTTCAAGTCAATCCGACAACTGGAACTGGATCAAAATGAACTTGCAAGATTTGACCCAACAAACAGGGCAAGTTAAATAAAAGCTCTTGTGTAAATATGTCTTGTTAAATATGAACTTACTCTCCTCCTCGAGCTCGGGCTGCGGCGGGGGGCGCTCGATGCGCGTAGTGTACTGCGCGGGCGCAGTCCCCTCGACGCGCATGCGCCGCGGCTGCCGCGCGTCGGCCTCGCGCCGCGCCTCCCACGCCGCGTCGAAGCCGCCGTCGCCCGCGGCTTGCGCGCCCTCTTGACGCGCTTCGGTGCCTGGGTTTATTATAAACAGAGTTCAAAATATGTAGTCATGAACCGGGATTGTTGAGTCACTAGCCAATGTTTGTAAAATGCCGTGTAGCTATTGTGTGTGGTTTATTAATGACAAAATGTACAGTTACAGTATTTTTATGTAAAAGAACAAGAGTTAAAGCTTATGGATTAGCACATCATTTATATGGTTTCGTATGTTAGAATTTACTTCAAAGTCATGGATCTGAGAAAAAAATATACTCAACTCAGCCCGAAAAAAAATTTGGCCCACTCTACATACAAAGTTACCTATTACACTGCATACAATGAGGGCTATCGCGTATGAATTCGCCACTAGAGGCGCTAGTGTAGCGTGAGGTCTCCGAAATGTCAAATCTCATAGTTTTTGGGTGAGCTACGCGGGTTTATTTATAATTAGAATAATTTTGTGAATATTTTGCAATATCTGAAATTAATTATGGCAAATATGCGTTCCGGGGCAATGAATGTCTGTGTTTTGAGACAGTTTTGTCTTTCGGAAACCTTTGTTCTCCCTTTTTTCCAAACAAAACGGGGACTATGCAACACTGTGGCATGCTCGATATTTTTATGGTACGGTTTTAAGGTGTGTTAAATATGATTTTAATCTAAACATTGTTTTCACGCCCGTAATAACAGACTTTGAAAGCCATACTTAAAAACCTCACGCAACAGTGCGCCATCTAGTGAGTGAAAAAACGATAGCCCTCATTGAGCGCTAGATTTTATACCGCTCAGTCTCTCAGTTCATATTTATGAAAAACAACGTACACAATTTACTACCTTGGCCGAGCTAAGTAAGTTAGCGCCATCTATTACGTATAACAAGTATTTACATCACGAACATCTACCGTATACCACCACCGTAGAAGACCAAGACTTACCCGACGACCTTTCCTTACGTTTTCTTAGTCGTAGAGACGACGATTTGCTAGATTTGCGGGGATTTTTCGTACCGCCCTATCAAAACGATACCTGCACAGTGTAATGTATGTAGTGTTTAAGTGTAACACACTGTGTAGCTATAGGTGGTAACGAAAAATCGCAGCGTCTCTCATATAAAGTTTCTCCTGATTCTGGATTCGAGTTACAAAACTCATAGGTTCGCTTAGCTGATATATCCAATCCACTTACTGTTTAACCACAACCCACCGTACATGCTAAATACTTAAGTACCCCTATAATGACGACATTTCTGCCATCAATATGCAATTCAGTATCAAGTAGGCAGTCTATTTATTATTCATTCACTCTTGAAAACAAGTTGCAACAAGCGCCCACAAAAACAAAAACAAAACGCCGAATGTCGCCATCACTGAACATCATCTTACCCAGCTTCGTAACTACGGCACACTTGCTAGCAGACAAAGTATTACGATATGGGTTACCATCAGAGATGTAGCTCCAAAGAGTTTTGACCAAAGAGTAGAGGGATGATAAAAAGTGACTGTCGCTAGTGTTCGACCGAAATTAGTATGCGCCACCGGAGTTCGGTTCTGTTTGTGTACATAAAGACCGAATTTGAAATCAAATTCGAGGGCGATTGTTACTTCTTCACGCTGAAACGGCTGGACGGATTTGGATGAAATTTGGCAAAAAGTTAGTTCATAACCTGGATTAAAACATAGGATACTTTTTATCCCGATATTCCGACGGGATAGGGATAAAATCTCTAAATCACAACCGCTGGGCTTAAAGTCATGAAATTTGGTAAGTAGCTGGAAGTCTGGAAGTTATTCCAGATACTTTATACCCCGATGTTCCCACGGGATAGAGATAAAATCTCTAAATAACAACAGCTGGGCTTAGAGTCTTGAAATTTAGTATGTAGGTAGCTGGACGTCTGGAATAACACATAGGCTATTTTTTATCCCGATATTCCCACGGGATAGGGATAAAATCTCGAAATAACAATCGCTGTGTTTAGAGTCATGAAATTGATTAAAGTCATGAAAACCAAGATGTAATTTTAGAACTAGAATCAACTGCTGTATCTAATGATTAACGCGTCCCGGAACGCAATAATAAATAAATATCATGGGACACTTGACACCAATTGACCTAGTCCCAAACTAAGCAAAGCTTGTACTATGGATACTAGGCAACGGATAAACATACATTATAGATAACCTAACAAAAAGTTGGAAAAGTCAAAGTTGAAGGTACAAGAGCGTGCGGCAGGTGGCCATAGCGTTGGGCCGACCAAGTTAAAACTGCACTCAATGGTCCACTCCACGAATGTTCGAGAAGGCTGCTGCAGTACGGGAGAAATGGCGATGGATTGTGAAGCTTGCCAACACACTCCTGATGTGATGACCACGACCACTGCCAAAGGTGTGACGACAACGAAGGATCTCATTGTAATAATAATAAGTTAGAAGAGATCAAACTGATATTATTTTGTTGCTAATTTAACCATCCTTCTATTCTCTAATCAAAACTCTTTGTGTGACCCCAAAATCGACCAATGACAGCACGAATCTGTAACTTTTAGTCTTGTATGCATTGGTCGAATTTTCTTTTATCACAGCTCTGCTGGAAACTCCCTTTAAGCCCGAAGCGGTACTGGCAACAAGCACGGAGCATTTCGGTGATTCTAAAAATTTCTGGCCAGACAGTTGTATACTAAACATATAGTTTAATTTTAAGACATATCTTTAGTGTTGCTTTTTTATTTATTAGACAGAGTACATAGTAAAATAATAATTATAAAAAATGTGAAATATTGATATCCAAACAGGTGAATGGCAGAGGCGTCTCTACCTATAGTGCAGGGTGTGCGTTGCACACGGGCGCAGCGGTTTTAGGGGCGCCGGCCGCGGCATTTTGTACCTATTCCATTTTGACCGCGCGCTTCCTAGATGGCGCTAAAGTAATAATTGCACACGGGCGCTACATGGGCTAAAGACGCCGCCGTAAATGTGTCACTATTATAAAGTCTAGTTAAAGAGAATTTTCGCAATCCTTACTAATATTATAAATGTGATTGTAAGTATGCTTGTTTGTTTGATACACTTTCACGCTTAAAGTACTCAACCGGCAGTAAATATATCAATACAAGGAAAACTACTACGGCAGTAGTTTAAAATATATATCTACTTGGAAAATTTCGTACAAAATACAAAATCCTTACAAAATTATTACTTTGATTTTTTCGTAACGGCTCCGGAGCTCTATCCTGGGAGTGTCCGATACGCTCTTGGTCGGTTTTTTAAAAGAGTAATTTTTAATACAAGCTTTTGCTGACAGTTGTTTTTGTTGACTGTTGAAGTAGTTTTTGTGCGTGTCATCTTAACTACATATCATATTATATAAGTACCTATCAAATTCTAACAAAGACCAACCATTAAAAGGAGGTCAAATTCCACTCGCAAGATTTGATTAGTAGCTTTTATTAGTATTAAGTATTGTACAGCTGGCCAGAAACTTCGAGAACCATCCTTGTACTGCAATGTACAGTGCTACGGACCGTGCGAGTTGAGCGGCCGCAGCTCCCGCTCACCTTCGCCGGCCGTCGCGGTGGTGGTCGCCGCCAGGCAGTACATCACCGTCGCTGCAACAAACATTCAATCAATCGACATACTTTTTAGGGTCTAGCAGTGGCGAGCATTGGGTCAATGCAATGAGGGTTATCCGACAGGGGAAATATCATGATTGTTTTTTTTTTTTGGGGAGTCTTTTTGTATCTTTTATTTCAACTCCAAATTTGTTACTTTTACGGGTATCCCGTGAAACCATATCGAAAATACAAACTGAGACATGGATGCACAGAAAAAACAGAAAAAGAGACCAGCACTGGGAATCGAACCCAGGTCCTCAGCAATCCGTGCTGCGTGCTATAACCCCTACACCACTGCTGGACAGGAATCTAGACACGAATTTTTCCTATGCATACATATCTCAGGTTGCTTATTTCTACTATGCTACTTAAGCAGCAGCACTAGCGACATCTATGTTTCGTCGAGAGACGTTACATTCTTTCGGAACTAACCGCTCACCCAGACAAGAGATGTCGCTACTAAGCAATCAATGTGACAGAACAAAATACGTAATTGCAATTATAGGGGGTCTAAAAATGGTCAAAATTGGTGTGACGTACTTTGTAGAATCTACAATGTAGATGGTCCCTTGTATATGGTTAAAAAATAAAAAAAAAAAATTGACAGTACAATGCGTCGGAATCATTAGTTAATGGTGTCAAATACCAGTTTAAATAATCCAGTTAATCTCAATAAGATCTTCGAAGACTTTATTTTAGCTTTCGCAGACCAATGGTTGGGGAACCACTGATCACAGTATAATGTACCTAATTAAAATCATCCCTAAAATCTTAAAGTACAAAAACGAAAGTCCTATCTGACTTACATAGGCCCTGGCTAACCTTTGGGCGTAGAAAGCTTACATTTTCCATAGATTTCTTTGAGATTTAGATAAATAAGTAAGAATGGATAATGCGAATTTTCCTCAAAATATTGAGATTTGCGACAGAAGAGGAGTCATAAGAGCAAAGACGCTTGTTTATTTTGTACACAGACATATCAAAGGGGTGTTTAATGATCGGTATAACAACATTTGATATAATTTCAAAGGATAGGATCATCACAGAACTTTTTTATAAAATAAACCTAACCTAACCTACCCCAAAGTACATCAAACCAAATTAATAACAATAGAAATAAGTTTAGTTTTTAAGATAAATTGCATTATATCAAATGAAAATTATATCAATTGTCGCATTATATCAATTGCAGTTATATCATTCGAGCGGCACCCATATCAAAGGTGTGATAAGTTAAGTCACATAAAGATAACATGGGTAATTTGCTTACTCGCTTGTCAAATACGTACACGAATAAATGAGGGCTGGAAAGATGGGCTCATTTCTTTCCTGCGCGGTTTCCACCAAAATCCTCAGGGGACCTTTTGGTGTCAGCACGGCT
Organism: Choristoneura fumiferana; assembly: GCF_025370935.1. NCBI lineage: Eukaryota > Metazoa > Arthropoda > Insecta > Lepidoptera > Tortricidae > Choristoneura > Choristoneura fumiferana. The sequence continues at coordinate 6,520,559 of NC_133482.1, read as the reverse complement.
ACCAGATCTATAAAAAAACACAGATATAAAATCAGTTAAGTAATAACACTCATCATCATCATCATCATCATATCATAATAATCAAAATAATCAACATTTATTTCACTGAGATAGCTGAAGATTACAATTTATTGCATCAGGCGTTACTTTGCTGAGCTCCATATCAATGAACTATAAACAGATACTTTGCTCAACCGCGATCTTACTATGTCTATGCAACAAATGTGCGTTCATGCAGCTCCACCACCTCCTCACTGCCACCACCAACGAAACGCGTAAGTGTAGTTGGTGGTGGTATAGTTGGATTTGTGTGATTTGTGTAAAGTTCTTACAGTGAGGAGGTGGAGGAGCTACATGAACACACATTTATGCAGACATAGCTTTCATAAGGTCGCGGGAGAGCAATATAATTGTTTATAGTTCATTGCGGAAGATAGTTGAAAAGGAAATTTGGACCCACATACATTAAGTATTCCTCACAGAATTCTTTTGTGTGTATACTTATTATATTTCATTCACTGGTTAACATATCCATAATTACTTAATGATACAAAAAAATCACAATAACCATCATCAAAAACGAAAAACTTACCCCAAATAGATATAACAGCAAGTACTGCCCATGTGGTCCACTCGGGCAGGTACTTGATGAATACGAGAGCCATTAGAGCAGCAATGAAGATAAGGTATGCTTGTTGCAGACGCAGAGGCCCCTTCCAGTGGATCACAATCATGCCCATCACTCCGAAGTTCCACATAACAAATGCCAGTGTTATGTAGTCCATTGGGATATTGTATGCTCTTAACGCTTCTCTGTAAGTTGTTAATACAACATGTAGCTCAAGTGACATGTGATTTGACCATTGAAGGGGCACAATTCTTAAGAAGTAGTGTTGCCAATCGATAGTCCACTATCTATAGTGTTTCGATAGACTATTGGTAGTTTGAGCAAAAGCTATAGTTATCAATAGTATCGATGCTACACATTAGTTAATGAATGATACATTGTGTAAAAATAAATAAGTATAATTTGATTCTACCTATCTACTCAGTTTATAATGTTTAGAGCAATTAAAACATTAGGGAAGAAAAACAAGAAATACTTCATCTACTCAATACCTAAACAGGGTATACATTTTAATTGACTGGTTCAGATATTACTCTGCAGAGGTCTATGTAAAGGAACCATATTGTGGTTAACTACAAAAATTGTACTTCACAAACAAATGTTGCACATGTTACAGATAATTGATAGGTAGTCCTACACTTTCTTTTTTTAATATGTACAGGGCAAGGTCTATTGTTGGCAAAGTTGCAAGCACATACTTAATTTTTTTTATCTAGGGCCTAATTTTTTAGATTCTAGTGTGTAATTTTCAATATGCTTTTACTTACTCAATATACAGGTATGAAAACAGAAACAGTAGCATTAGAGAAGACAGTATAAGCCAGCCATGGATAATTTTGTAGCAGCGCTTCTTATACAGCACGATGAGCAGGACTGTCATCAGTGCAATCACACACAGCAGGATCATGGAATTAGCAAGAGCATTCCACACTTTGGTCACTGCATGTGGACTTTCTTCATGGAATGGTGTGTATGCTCTGTAGCAAATAGTTAGTATGTTAATCTTTTGAGTAGGACATAAATAAGATGATCAAATGTTTATAAAGAACTATATTAGTTCTAATGGTAATGGTGTTACCTACCAAATAGGTACATCAAGCTTGTGACTTGACACTTTTTATAAAAACACCCACTATCATCATACCATACCATAATAGTAACACCTTTGTTATGATTATTAACCCACCCACATACACTGGATGATTACATCTATGATTGATCATTGATCAACAAATGTATGTTCTTTATTATGGTAATCCTATCCTACTAATATTATACATATGAAAGTTTGTGAAGATTTTTGGTTGTTTAGCTCTGGATATTTGATACTCAATCACATCTAAACCGCTGAACCGATTTAGATGAAGTTCAGTATACAGTTAGAGTCCCTGGGAAGGACATAGGATAGTTTTAATCCTGGAAAATTACATAGTATATATAGTACGGAGTCGCAGGCAACAGCTAGTGATATAATATAGAGTAATAGTGATCTAAATTATACATTGGGAAGATACTACACAGTCCTCATTTACAATGGCTTGGGTCCATAACCCGTCATTGGGAAACAATAATGTACAACTCGGAATGTATATTAACTACACCCCTGCCCTGCCATCTCCCGCTGACACAGGTCTAGGTCAGATTTCATTGCATTCTTTTCTTTTTTTCAATCAAGAACTGGTCAATTAAACTAAATACAAAATGTACTCACAAATAAACATCCTTAACAGAGTAAAAGCTGACTGTTGATATTGTGGCTACAACAACCAGCATGCACAACGTGACAGGTACAAATAGCTTGATGACATGGCGTGCTCCGTATTTTAACTCCAACTCTTCAATCTGGGCCTCCACAGGGGGTTGAGGATTAGATCCACTAGGGGCTGACCTACTGGGCCCACTAGGCCCACCGCCGTCACTCCGCTCCACACTCTGAGCCATTTCAAAGGAATTCATTAGATACCACTTCACAAAGCAACCAATTATAAATAAAATAATGGACTGATGATAAAAACAAAACTAGAAAAGTCAGACTGAAAAATCACAAATACATATGATTTAAGCAATTCAAAGCTAAAGCTTTGCGATTGGATAGTGTTCATGTAGGTGTAACTTGACTTGTGGTTTAGTCATCGCCTACCAGTCTAAAGTACGAAACAAGAGGAACAACTACAGAACATACATTCACATTACTCACGCCATATGTGCGCTGGCTGTCCGACTTTGTTTTCTTTTTCCGCGCAATCCTCTCGGCAATTTCCCGATCAGGACGAGCTTCTGCGATGTGGCCGTCCATGAGTGCCGTGCGTTCGGTCGCCTCCTCTGACTCACTACCTGTGTCACTCATTCATCAATCCTATAACTTACTGGCATTTTGTAAATGATCGAACCGATTAACTCAATGTTTATTAATAATATAGTCAATTATTCCACTTTCTTTATACAAAACTACTTGGCTTTCCCAGAAATTATTGACAACTGTGATTATACGACCCAGTCCAAGAGTACCTAACGGATGATTTTTATCTTTAGAAATTCATAGACACTCTTTTTCTGAGAGCTTTCAGAATGTTCTTTTAAATTTAGTTGGATTATAGTAGAACGCTTGACATTTTATGATGCGTTCAGAAACAAAAACAATTCTAGATCAGAAATTAAAATGAGATATTTTTTTGTTAATTTTTAATGTATATATTGCGTTTATTATATAATAAAATTTACACCTACCGTACTAGTATTACGACGAAATGAGATAAATTGGATACGTATTCAAACCGAAAACACGTTGAATCCGCACTGCGATATTTCACCGCGCGATATTTATCCGTATAAATTGATGTCAACGTACAACGGGAAAACATACTAGACACTGGCAAAATTGTCCTCCAATGGACAGAGCCATATTTTTGTAAAAAATCTAATCTAATCTATTTTATATCCATATATAATTATTAAATCCGTACCGCATCGCATTCAATTTGTATCAGGTTACAGATTTTTTTTCAGCGCGATTTTTTTACCGCCATTGCCTTCGATCAGAAATTAGTACATTGCGGATACTCGTATAAGTAAGATTCAATTCGCAGTGGGGACAGGGCCTTAAAAATCAAGTTTTCAGCCAGAATTTCAGGGTAAAGGACTATCCCCATACCAAATATGGTCCCAAACGCGCGTCGACGGCGTGTTTAAAAAACGCGGAGTGCACAGGCAGGCACAGGTCCTCAGATACTCACGGGGCGCAGCTTGCCGGTAGATTATTTTAATCGGTTGCACTATTTTGACCATACCGTAAAATTCGGTTCCATTATTATGAGAGGAGGCCTATGCCCATCAGGGGAAGTATAGACTCGAGATGTAACATTATGGGCAAACTTGTGACTGTGAATTTGGCTCTTAACTACATTGACACAAGTGATAGTAATAATGCCGCAGGATTTAAGAAAAAAAAACTGCTCTTTTTTATTTGTTCACTGGTTTCAGATCAATACACATATAGGGGGTTTATTGGGATAAACCAGTGTTTTTCAATCTGCGAGTCGCGGCCCCCCTAGAGGGGGTCGCAGTATCTTTCAAATACTCTCACCGTTATTGTGTATGATTATTGAATGTTTGTATAATCAACATAAGATAATACCTGTAAGTGGAGGTAAGCAGGGGGTCGCCAAATATTTTTCAAACCAAGAGGGGCCGCGTCTTGTAAAGTTTGAAAAACACTGAGATAAACCATTTTTTCTGGTAGTGGTGTCTATGATTCATTATGGAAATTAAAGGTTCATCACTAATGTGTTAACCAGAAGAAGACATTCCATAAAGAAAACCATAAATGTATAGCCAGTGCTGTATTTTTAAAATAATTGCAATACATATTATTCAAGTAAATATATATTCAATGTTAATTAACAGAAAAATAATACACTATTACGGAAATACGTCTCAAATGCGACTTATAAGTAGAGTCCTTCTGGAGTGCCTTCTTTCTTGCGATACAGCACACTCTCTTTGGACTTCTTGAAGTCTTCATTGGTGACTTTCATACGTCGTTCTCTGAGGGCCATTAGTCCAGCTTCCGTGCAAATAGCCTAGGGAATAACAAAAAGGGAGGAGTAAATTATAAATATTTTTTTTGTTACAGTTAAATTCGTTGATCTGTACAAGCAAATGATTATTTACTTTTTTTGCATATTTATCACCAGAGACACACTATCGGGCATATGGTTTTCCATTGGGAAAAGTGGGATCTCATCTCAATCAGAATATGAAGGCACCCAAAGTGTCAATCAATTATTGTATTAAATAAGTGAAAACAATATGCACTACTACATCAGTAGTAGCAGCAGGTGGTAGGACCTTGTGCAAGGTCCGCCCGGATTGCTACCACCATCTTGCTCGCTAATCCTGCCATGAAGCAGCAGTGCTTGCACTGTTGTGTTTCGGAGTGGAGAGTAAGACAGCCGGTGAAATTACTGGCACTTGAGGTATCCCATCACAGGCCTCTAGGTTGGCAACGCATCTGCAATCCCCCTGGTGTTGCAGGTGTCTATGGGCGGTGGCGTTATCTTACCATCAGGAGACCCACTTGCTCGTTTGCCATCCAGTCGAATAAAAAAAAAAACAGTATTGTGAAAGTCTTCTCAACATGTACATATGTGATAAATTTTGTCTTGTCTCAAAACATAGAGATGACTTATGATTCGACATTCGCCACAATTTAGAAACTTTTAATCACTTCCTGTTTCTGATACTAACTAAGCATGCTTACCTTAATATCAGCACCAGAGAGATCATCTTTCGACATGATGAGTTCCGACAAGTTGACGTCTTCAGCGAGTGTCATCCGCGAAGTGTGGATGGTGAAAATTCGTCTCTTAGTCTTTTCATCGGGAAGAGGGAACTCGATTTTTCTGTCAATACGGCCCGGACGGATCAGGGCGGGGTCCAGGGTCTCAATCCGATTTGTTGCCATAATGACCTGTGGTGAAAAACGTTTTTGTATAGGAATACTTATATCCCAACTGTACTTTTAAATCTAGATAAAGTACTTGACATTGGCCCTTTATTAGGCCGAGCTCCACAATTTAACAAACATAATAGGTAATCACATAATTTCTCATCTCAAAAGTTCTATTATTATGTCAAAACAAGAAAAGCACAGACAGATAAACGGCGATTTTTTTTAAAATTTATAACTTACTTTGACATCACCTCTAGAATCAAATCCATCCAATTGATTCAGCAGTTCTAACATGGTTCTTTGAATTTCTCGTTCACCACCTGAGTTTGAATCGTATCTGAAAAGTAATCATGTTTTAATATAGTAACCAATTTCCCCCACTATTTTATTTTAAAATTAAAAGGTTTCCTTATTACTCATATTAAATGATATTGTAACGGATAACTCACGTCTTAAACCGAGTTTAGCTCGACATGTTTCGGGCTATTTCGTAGCCCTTCTTCTCAGGAGCACGCGACTCGGCGGCTGCCGCAACACGCACACAATTTTAAATACTCGTGCTGCGTCAGCGGTTGGTGTGAACGTGCCTTTACGGAGCGATGTTGTTAGTGTTGTGTGCTACCCTACATTAGACATTGACAATAAAAATGACGATAAAAATGCGGGTAGTTGTGCGCCGGTGTTAGTTTCGTCGGGCAGTCGCGCGAGCAGGGCGGTGGCGCGTAGTGTGCGTGTTCCGGCAGCCGCCGAGTCGCGTGCTCCTGAGAAGAAGGGCTACGAAATAGCCAGAAACATGTCGAGCTAAACTCGGTTTAAGACGTGAGTTATCCGTTACAATATCATTTAATATGAGTGAGTCTCACGGTAGTTTCATGTTCAAAAAAGTTTCCTTATTACATTAGGGTAGGGTAGAATAACATAATACGTTACCTCTTAGTTCCTACAGCATCAATTTCATCTATGAAGACGATTGACGGCGCATGCTCTTCGGCCACTCTGAACAGCTCCCGAACTAATTTGGGCCCGTCTCCCTATGGCAAGTAACTTTGTTAAAATGTACCATGCAAAGGATTATCATAAATTTAAAACGAAGTAACAATGTTATATGGTGTTAAAAGATTCTGCACGATAATTTAACTAACATTAAAGCTACTGATTACTAATACAACACAGGTTTGGAGATAAAGTTGTAGGGACACATGATTGCTTGCGTTATGGTTAACACGCGCTGACTAAACGGTCTGTAGCTTCAGTAGTCTCTCGCCCGCCACCGCATACTAACATGACGTGTTTCTCTGTTAGTAATAAATGTAGTCAAGTACAAGATACTTTATGGAACAACCCACAAGAACCAGCAATTAGTTTATCCCTAAAAAGTCTTCTTGTGACTCAACTACCATACCAAACTTATTATTTTTTTAATTATAACATTTTTCACTCGTACCATATTAGTAATCAGAAGCCTTATTTTGGGTTGCATTACCATTGAGGATTTTTTAACACCACATATAATCAAAAAACTTTAGCTTATTTGGATCCTAGAACCTTTTATAAGGGTAGGAGTTTTAAGGCAAATGGCAAACTGATAGTCTATCTCTCTTGCTACAGGGGATAGTATAGAAAATGATAAAATCTCTATCTTCTATCTACAATAATATCTTACCAAATATTTCTGAATAAGTTCTGAGCCGACAACACGTAGGAACGTAGCTGAGGTCTGGTTAGCCACGGCCTTGGCCAGCAGAGTCTTGCCTGTGCCGGGTGGTCCATACAGTATCACTCCCTTGGGAGGCTTGATACCCATTTCCTCGTAATATTCTGGATGAGTGAGAGGAAGCTCCACTGATTCCTGTAAAAATTATAATTGTGCTGCACTCGAGTATTTTTACAAGCTTTTGTTTAACTTGTTCCTATAGTAGTTGCGGATTCAGAATTTTTGACATCCGCGGACGCGGATGCGGATATTGCAAGGCTTACATCCGCGGATGCGGTCGTAAGATTTGTTACATAAAAAAACCTATTGCTATTTAGTTATTTTTATAAATTAAAAAATCACACTGCACCGGCGGTGCCTTTAGTTTTTAATCAAGCGAAGCGAAACACCCGCAAAAAAAGCTCATTTGCGATTTTCTATCTTTTACTCGGCAATCGCATTACTACAACAAAACATAATTTACTTGTCGCTTCAACTAGAAACACACTGACGCCGGAAGCGGAGCGGTGCGGTGCGGCGCGGCGCGGAGGCGGTGCCGGTTGTAATGGTGATTTTCCACCGGCGAGGCGAGACGAGAATTGAAATTTGTATGTATGCGGGCGCCGCCATACAAATTTCAATTCTCGTCTCGCCTCGCCGGTGGAAAATCACCTTAATATTCGAGCTAAGGTGAAAGAGGGCGCGCAGAATATCGCGCCACGCTTATTTCCCGCGCGGTATTCTGTGTGCCCTATTTCATGTTAGCTCGAATATTACAACCGGTACCCGCTCTCTGTTTCAAGCTTTCTTGACACAGGTGTAAGCGCCCGATCAACGAAACACAATAACGCAGTGGTTCTTAACCGGTGGTCCACAGACCACTGGTGGTCCCTGGAAGAACTCGGAGTGGTCCGCGAAGCCATCAACAACGAATTGGCAAAACGACGCGCCAGTCAAGTAGCGGTCGCAACAATTCATTCATTTACAATCTTACTTTTACCGTGTATTACCTTCTATCAGTTGGTGGTCCATAGCAAGACAGAAATTTTGTCAAATGGTCCTTCCGAACTAAAAGGTTAAGAACCGCTGCAATAACGTAACGAAATTCCTATTGGTTAAGGGCGAAAATAGTACATACGTGCGCTACACGCGCCGCCGCTAAGTCGTTCCCGTACCGACTTGTTCGACATCCGCATCCGCATTAGCTTCGCATTGATTTTATGCGGATGCGGATGTTAAATTTAATGCGGAAGCTCCGCTGTTGCGGTGGCGAATATCCGCAACACCCTTGGTTCAGATAGGTACCCGAGCCGGTACGGCCGAAGGTGGATAGACACGTCGAGGGGAAAATGGGTTTAATGCTTGAGTTTTACACTCTGCTTGTCACTTCAATGGCGAGGAAATGAAAACAATACTGGAAACATTGTTCACTTACAATGTTACTTTTTATTGTTCATGCATCATTATCCATACTAATATTATAAATGCGAAAGTGTGTTTGTCCGTCTTTCACGCCGTAACAGAGCGACGGATCGACGTGATTTTTGGCATAGAGATAGTTTATGGGCCCTAGAGTGACATAGGCTACTTTTTATCCCGAAAAATGCACAGTTCCCGAGGGAACAGCGCGCGATAACCGCATACCACGCGGGCGGAGCCGCGGGCAAAAGCTAGTATAATTATAAATTTTTAGTCTAATTGATCTATTTTGATTGATTTTTAGTTTTATATAAATTAAAAATTATTAAAAAATATATGTAGAAACTTCTTTGTTTGTGGCTGTTTACACCTAATTGCCTTGGTCTTAGACATAGATTTTACTTTATGCACTAGAGCATAAAGTCTTTTTATGTCGCCTAGATCCAGCATAAATACAAACATTAACAGCATGAGAGAGGAGAAAAATCAATTTGTATTGTATGCATGTGACCAAGAGATCTGTAAACTTTTAAACTATACTTCTTTATTTTAAACTATTATAATATGCTGCAATCCAGTATTGTTTCTCAAAATGAATGGGGAATGGATGAAAAATTTAGAAAAACTTGAAACTTTATATCAATAGGAATAACCTTTCTAATTAACAGAAAAATATCAGATATTTATATAGAATCAGATTTTTTCAGAATCAGAAAAAATAGAATCCAAACATACCTTGATTTCCTGAATCTGTGTGTCCAGTCCGCCAATGTCAGCATAGGTTTCCTGAGGAGCCTTCTCCAGCTTCATGACAGACACCATGGGGTCAGTGTCATCACCCAACACACCCACAACTGCATGCACCTAAAGGGACACTTCCTTAATTAACAACTTGAAATGTGCCACAGTTGGTTCCTTTTCTCTGCAGCTGACTGTACATTAAATACAACTCTAGCAGGAGTTATATAGGTAGGTTTATCGTTTCAATGTAGAATTATGTCACAATTTACATGGGAATTACCTTATGATTAAGCAAGACAGAGCAGCCTGGCTCCAACTGGTCCTTGTCCACAAATGACAAGATGCTGACATAGTGCTCGCTACCCACTGATGTGGACACTATAGCGTGGTTGTCGTCTATGATCTCCTCCAAGTTGCCAACTGACATAGGTGTTCCTCTGAGGTCATCAACCTGCATAACAAAGACAAGTTAAGATATCTTAAGTTTATCTGGCATTCATTTAGGTAGGTACTCTATATTTTTGTACATTTAATGCTATATTATATGCTTATTTTCTGCTGAGTGGGGACCTATTTAGCGTCATGTATGTCTTTATCTGTTTTATGTTTGTTTCTATGTTTGTTTTACGGAGTTAAATAAATATATTTTCTTTCTTTCTTTCTTTAATTATCCTAAGATATATGTAGAATCACAGAAGCGAATAGTATAATATTATTATATCTGGACTTGGATATTTGCACTAACAAGCAGAATATTGTTCCATAATGTATCTTCAGTCAGGCTATTGAGTCATATAAGTAGATTGTTAATTAAACTAGCAGGCACAGGAAGTGTGCACCACTTGTAAACTCATGGCACAGTGGCTCTGCTTTAACAAGCAGGTTCAAATATGGCACTTGATAGGATGATAAAAAACAACAAGGCAAGCAGTGCTGCACAGTAGCCAGATTAGGGACATAATTTTATGGTGATCCAGGCAGACCCTACATAAGGAATCATGATGGTTTTGGTGGGCGGGTTAAGTTTTATACATGCTATTACAAGCATAATCTTAGACATTAAACTTAAGTTAGTCTTTTGTCAAACAAAACACCACTTTAATCATTAAAGTAAGCTGAAAAAAAAAACTGTTTTCGTCTGATATTTCTAATTGGATTTCTGTAAATTAAATGATCATAAAATGAGGCAGCAAACTGTCCTACTTTATCTATCAATGTTAAAATATAAACTTAGTGCTGAGTCAGCAAAGCAGTGATACCTTAGATCTTTCTTCTTCAATCTTCTCCTCCTGGGGCTTTAGGCGCTCTTGGTTGCGGATAAATTCCTCCTCCATTAGCAAATAGTCCTTTATCCTTTCCAATTTTAACAGCTTTAGTCTGCATCGAGTGTGAGGAGTGACTTGGGGCAGCTTCAAAGCAGCATCAGGCCCCTTAGCCTTGCGCTTCTTCTTGCCCACCCTCGTAGGGATTGGGGGTTCATACTTCTTCTTTTTGTCCTTGTCATCTTTCTTGTCTCCGCCGCTACCTCCACCAGACTGATTCTGACCCTAATATTTATCAGAAAGGAAGAATTTTACATATACTGTAATTTTGTAAGATTATTCCAATGCTGCGTAGTCTTAAAACTTACCATTCTTTCTTTTTAACTTATTTATGAATTAATTTAACTAACAATTCACAAAATAATAACCCCAATGACAGAGATTACAAAGCGTATTTTTTACTTTTAAATTTCTTGATTTACTAGTGTGGTACTATAGGGACAAAATTGTAGTGAGTGTGCAATTATCGGTTTTTAAATTTAAAACTCCGACATATGGCAATACTGAACACCAAGTAAACAAGAATTTTGCACCATAAAAAACCTAATTGCGTTTAGTTAGTACAACGCTGTCAGGGTTTTTAATTAAATTGTTTTATTTTCACAAAATTGCGCTAGAAGAATGCCTAATGAGTATAATATTTATGATTAAAAAAATACTTTGAGTACAATAAATGGTAAGAAAACTCAAAATGAAACAACATGGCTCATACGATTACAAAGAAATATTTACTTATGTTCAAGCAATAATTAAACGTTTCAGTGTTTTAAAGTTTTTTGACGTGTCGTCTCGTCGTGTTCGTCTCTTGTCACTTCACTTCAATTTCATTTCATTGGTGTTGTGGAAAATTATTGAAATAGAAAGTGTATAGCGTTATATCAAGTGTTTTCTTTAAAAAAAATAGCATAAGATGTCACAAATTTCTTAAAAAAAATCTTTCAAAACATTGGGTGTTCATAAGGATTCTTTACAAAGCAAAGAAACGATAAATATTCAAGATGGTATTAGCAGATTTAGGTCGGAAGATCACCACAGCCTTACAGTCCCTTAGTCGGGCTACCATCATCAATGAAGAAGTAAGTTATAAAACTATTGTTGGTAAATATATACCTAGTTAGCTTACTTCTCAATCTACTCTACATTTGTGCAATTGTATTCGCCATACAGGTTCTTAATTCTATGCTGAAAGAGATATGCGCAGCCCTATTGGAAGCAGATGTGAATATTCGTTTGGTAAAGAACCTCCGGGAGAATGTACGTGCAGTTATCGATTTCGACGAAATGGCAGGGGGCCTCAACAAGCGCCGGATGATCCAGTCAGCTGTGTTCAAAGAACTTGTTAAGGTACATCCTTTAGTTAGTCTAAAGAAACTGTAGTCTTTATTAGTTTTATAATATTTGTATCATTAATCTACTAGGAGAATCGAAATAAGAAGCATTGGTAACACTAAGATAAAGATAAAGAATATAATCCGTGACAATAGTATAATTAGTAGAACCATAATTATAATTATACATATTGTCTTATATATTCATAATTTAATGAATCTTGAGATCCATTGATTCGAATAATGTAATTGATCTTCAACACACTTTACATAGTAAACTAATCTTATTCATAAGCTTATACCTCTCTGTCTTACATCAAAACTCAATTACAGCTTTGTTAACATTTTGATGTGCTACCTTTTTCCTTCTAAATTTATGTCTAAATAATGCATCTGTGATTTAATATGTTATTTGTGTTCTATGTTTTATAAAATGTAAAATTTTCAGCTTGTAGACCCAGGAGTAAAACCCTATCAGCCAGTAAAAGGAAAGCCCAACATCATCATGTTTGTAGGGCTGCAGGGGTCCGGCAAAACCACAACATGTACGAAGCTGGCTTACCACTACTTGAGGAAGAATTGGAAATCAAGTTTAGTGTGCGCGGACACATTCAGAGCCGGTGCCTATGATCAAGTCAAACAAAATTGTACCAAAGCTAGAATACCTTTTTATGGAAGGTAAACAATTTAAAGATAACAAGACAACTTTTTTATAGCTGCCTTTAAGTTTGAAAGATTATATTTTCACATTTATTATTATTCTACTTTCCCTAAGTAAATAACTGAAAGGAAGGAATACTTAAATTTATTAAGATTATGTTAACGTACCTAGTCAAACAATTTTCAACTAATTAGGTGTTGTCTGCTACTTTTTCTGAAATTCAGTTTCCCTTTGGAAAAAACTGCTGGTTGAAGAATTTGAAAAGTATTTCCAAATATTACCTCTAAATGCAAGAGCAAACAAAGTTAATCTCTTTGTTATCATTATTAGTATATATGTATTAATTGAATCATATGGAAATAAACAAAATATCTTAAAAAAGTGTTACATTTAAATTCCAGTTATACAGAAGTAGATCCAGTAGTAATAGCCACCACTGGTGTGGAGATGTTCAAGAAGGAAGGCTTCGAGATGATCATTGTGGACACAAGTGGAAGGCACAAGCAGGAGGAGTCCCTGTTCGAAGAGATGTTGGCTGTTGCCAATGCCATTGTAAGTGAATACAATGTTTTATTGTCGAATATGAAGGCTGTTAATTTCCATCTGTTTTTAGAAATTATTTTTTTGCATGACTTTTAACTAAATAAGCATTTCCAACTAAGAATGCATTCTGAGGTTTTCAATCATTACACATTGATGAGAATTATACTTGAACAGAAAATATCATATTTATGAATTTAGAAATGCTGACATTTTATGCCCTTTCCATTTGGCTAGTTTCAGTCCAATTAAATAGGAATATTCAATAGAAATACACAGCTTAAAATGTATATGCCACATTCCCACCATAATGAAACCCATTATATCACATACATAGTTATATACACTGTCTGGATGCTCATTCCTATATGCCGAAACATGCTCTTTAAATCTTGCATTAAAAAAAAAGAAATGAAAAAAGAGCATGTTTCGTCATATAAGAATGAGCATCCAGACAGATCAAATTTTGCCAAGCAACTGTTAGAATCATTGTAAATCATTCTTTATTATTTATTAGACTCTGATTCTTATGAAGTGTTACATTATTGCGGCAAAGGATTTCGTCTCAATGTTCTGGAATCTGGAATGCATGGAAATAATTAGGTACAACAGTATGGGGTCTATTATTAATGAACAGGTAAATTTAGTATCATCTCCCTTGCTACGGCTCCAGTCTAATTTCAGCAGTAACAGTTAATAAAACACGCCTTAACACTTACAAATCAAATACTTATTAGTATTTTCAGGGTAGTTTTTGTTTTGTTTGAAGAAAAATATAGGTGCATACTTAGGGAGTTACAGTGACAAATGAAAACGTTTGTTGTTGTTGTGGTTTGTTAGTCTAAGTTTGTTAGTCTAAGTTTGTTAGTCTTAACATCTGGTAGCATGGTGTACAGTTGTGTTGCTCTGAAGATGAGCTCTGCTTGAGTTCGAAACGCGTCAGTGTATTCTGGTGTTGGTGATAGATGGGTTTGTGCGATTTGTGTGTATTCTTACGCATATCTTGCATAAGCTTAGCTATCATGAGGTCGCGGGTGAGCAAAAAAATTCTTTTTCACTTCTCATGCTCGTAAAGTTGGTGTTTATGCTGGATCTAGGCGACATAAAATGACTTTTTATGCACTAGTGCATAAAATAAAATCTTCGTCTCAGACCAAGGTTAGGTGTCAACAGCCACAAACAAGGAAGTTTCTACATATTTTTTTAAATATTTTTTTATTTATATAACACTAAAAATCAATCAAATTAGATCAATAAAACCAAAAAAATATAATTATAATAGTAATGCGTGAACAATTAAAGGTATGTAGTAAGTGAATAATTGTTTCCACTGTTGCTATTTCATTTCCTCGCCATCGAAATGAAAAGCAGAGTGTAAAACTCGAGCATTAAACCCATTTTTCCCTCGACGTGTCTATCCACCCTCGCCGTACCGGCTCGGGTGGCTATTTGAACGTCTTGGGTTAAAATGGCTCGTTTCATGCTCTTGTTGTACAATCTACTATTAGTTCATTTATACAGACCTCCGCAAAGTAAAGCCTGATTTAATTAATTATTTAACGTCACGTCAAAATCACGAAAGTTTAAAATCCATTATACCAGTTTGTAGTTCACAAATTCACATTCTACTAGAGAAACTGTAATCAATTTGTTTTCATTGTTAAACAGAAACCAGACAACATAATCTTCGTAATGGACG
>NC_133482.1:6490577-6503077 GCF_025370935.1 Choristoneura fumiferana | reverse complement strand
CATGCACCGATGCAATAGTTGACGATGCACTCCCCCAGTGCTTTATAAGTTTGAATTAACAGAGGCTTATCTACCACATCTCTTAGATTTCTGAAGGCATATATCAGTTTACGCACTCTTGAAGCCACTAGGTGAATGTGATGGCGCCAGTTGAGGTGATCATCGATCTGTACACCTAGGTATTTGAGATGATCAGTGCGCGTTAGAAGAGTACAATTGCAGTTTACAGCGATGCCTCTGTTGCATGGATACGTGTGTATTTTTACTTTGTAATCATCTCCAGGTTTAGTGGCTGTAGTTTTACTGAAACAAATGTAATTCGTTTTTTGAACGTTAAGGGAAAGCAACGAGTCTTCCAGCCAAGTGGTAACCGTTTTAAGGCCGTTTTCTGCAAGCGCACGTACTCCGTCCCAACTCCTATCATGAAACAGTAAAACAGTGTCGTCTGCAAACATAATTGTTTCACAACCCACAATGTTCTTCTTACAAAGATCATTCACGTAGATTAGAAAAAGGGTGGGGGCCAGCGTACTACCCTGTGGAACGCCATATTCTAGAGGATACCATTCGCTATTAGTTTTATTAACGCAAGTACACTGCAATCTACCTGTTAGGTAGTCTGTGAAGAATTTTAATGCAACTCCCCTTACCCCAATATTTTCCAGTCGAGCCAACAATATTGGCATTGAAACGGTATCAAATGCCTTCTGTAGGTCGAGAAACACCCCCCAAAAATTTCATCCCCACATCCAAATACTCTATGATGTTAGTTGTGAGATGGAGAACTGCATCTTCAGTCGAAGTTTTAGCTCTGAAACCGTATTGATTGCTACTTAAGAGGGTGTTCTTCTCCAGATAGCTTATCAGTCGTTTATTCACAAGTTTTTCAATTATTTTAGATAATGCTGATATCAACGCTATGGGTCTGTAGTTGCTGGGTAGTTTTTTGCTCCCGTTTTTGAATACTGGCGTAACTTTAGCTCGCTTAAAAAGATCAGGGAAAACTCCTGTTGAGAAGCATAGGTTACATAGGTGAGCTAACGGAGCTGTTATAGACTCTTTACATAATTTTAGCATATCAGATGTAATACCATCTTCACCTGGCGCACTGCCAGACTTGAGTGATAATATAGTTGTAGATACCTCCGCAGTATCAGTGGGATATAGAATAAAAGGAGGAAGGGGCTGCGCTAGACATCACAGATCTTTTAGAGGCAAGTTGTGTCACCGAGGTGTTTATGTTCCTAAGGGTGGCGTCTGCAAGGGTTTTCCCAATTGAGGTGAAGTACCCATTGACTATATTTAGAGAATCCTTCTCGTTTTGACCTATCTCCAGCAGTTCTTCAGCATGACTTTTATTAGCATTTAGATTACAAACGTCTTTGATGACCTTCCACGTATTTTTTGTATCTCTGTAATATTTTTGGAGTTGAGACTTGTAATATTCCATTTTAAGTGCCTTTATTAATTTATTGCATATATTTCTATATTTACAATACTCATTTCTTAAAAACAAGTCATTTGGTTGCCGGGTCATGTTACGTTGCAATTTATCTAATGAATCATGTTTTTCCATCATAATATTTTGTTGGATAAGTTGGTCTGATGTGACTACACAAAATTTCCAATGAAAAACTATTTACTAAATATTCCATACTCATCCTAAAGCCAAGTGTATTATTAATATTTATGGAATAATGAAAAAGTTTAGTTGTTTACGAAAAATAAGATCTTTTCTGAAAAGAATGCCCATGATGTGTAACATAAATTTTAGTCATTCCATTAGAGTTATATCATAGCGACGCGCTCTAACTCCGCGCGGGTGTCAGGGTGTAATTTTGGGGAAAGGATAAAGACAAAATGTCAAGTTGCTGCCTTTGATTAAAGAGTTCCTTTATTGTTTCACTTATTTTTAAAAGTCGCACAAGTTCGAAGACAGAGTGCATTTCTATTGTCTATGTGAAATAGAGTAACAACTGTTTTATTTCTCCACAGGGCATGATCCCAGGGTTCTCCCAAGACTTGATGTCAAAAGGCAGCGAACAGGAGTCAATGGCCAAACTTAAACGACTCATGACCATCATGGACTCCATGAATGAAGGCGAATTAGATCACCGTGATGGTGCAAAGTTATTCTCAAAGCAGCCCACGCGCATAACCAGAGTGGCGCAGGGCGCAGGCGTCACCGAACGTGATGTCAAGGACCTTATTGCTCAGTACACTAAATTCGCAGCTGTAGTCAAGAAAATGGGTGGCATCAAAGGCTTGTTCAAAGGCGGCGACATGGCAAAGAACGTTAATCAAACACAGATGGCTAAGCTCAACCAACAAATGGCTAAGATGATGGACCCCAGAATCCTACAGCAGATGGGTGGCATGTCGGGACTCCACAACATGATGAGGCAGTTGCAGCAAGGCTCGAGCGGGAATAGTCTGATGGGCGGCAAATGACAGTAGATTTTTATTATGCTAAGCCACCGAACTGTAATTAAATGAATATGATAACCAATAAACAACTGGATATGGATTCTAATGATTTTATTCCTGCAGGTGTTATTTTAGTAAAGGTATAATTCGATTTTTATTTATATATATAGAGTCGAAATTAGGTGAGGGCACCACTTTCTTCGTAACTACATGTACCTAACCAATATCTTTGATGTAAAATTATGTAGAATCGAATGCTTGAAAATGCTAGAAAAATCGTAAAAAAATATTTCCTCTAGAGTTCTGTAGGTACTACAGGGTTATAAACGGAACCTCATTAATGCCCCTACATTGTGCGTGTACGTGTGTGAGGGCTCTATCGCAAGCAAGATAGACAGCAGAAGTTTATACATGACATGATATACTGAGCGCCAAAAAATCTGGACCTCAAATGTATGCAGTAATAGGTAATTTTTTATGTAGAGTGGGCCAAATTTTGTAATGCTGAGTGAATATATATATAGCTTTTGCCCGCGGCTTCGCTTGCGTTAAATTTGGGCTAACATAGATTTACTTTCTATTTACTTTACTTTTTTTCCTGTTTTGATTGATTTTTCGGAGGATTATGTGGCGGATCGTTGCTTTAGACAGATAGTGCAAATTATTGGAATTCAAAAATCGATCCAAATAATAATCATTCTTGCGATGCAGCGAGGAAATGCTGCCAGCATCTTTGGTACCATGCCGCAGGGTCCATTTTTAGATTTATTATAGTTTTAGCTTATTTAATTTTATTGTACCTAATATACCTTTTTTATGTTTATGTAATATATAATCCAAATAATAGATTCGTACAAACTTTGTACTCCTCTTTAACATACTCAGGGGTGGAATTCCAGAAAACGTTAAAGTGCCTATACGTGTTTCTTTTGCCCGCAACTTGGTAAGGGAGACCGAGGAGAGTTGTGACAGAGGAGAGTAGTGACAACACCGATTTTTAAGAACTTATTAACTAAACTTACAACTACTCGTAAAGCGAGCTCGCAGTAGCGCGCGTTCGATAATTTGAGACTTGAACTAAAAAACGTGCGATATTGCGAGCTCGCTAGCAGTTAATAAGTTGCAAGAAATCGACGTCGATATAGGATAATTCCCGCGGGATAAGAATACGTGAATTCTATAGAAAGCTACCCTGTCCCTGATTGAATTGAAACAGGCTTATTTTATGCAGGGAAATCGCATAGTTCCCGCGGGATAGATATGACTATTTCGATCAACTTAAAAAAAACACTTGCACTAATAGAAAGCTACTCTTTTTGACTGAAATTGGCTACCTATTTTTACCTCGGGAAAATGCAAAATTCCCTGGAGATAGAAATAAGTGACTTCTACATTACGACGAAGTGACTAATGATAAGCGACTTCTAAAAAACCCCGACTTTGGCACTTCAAAGTTCAATATCGTTAGTTAGTTCAGTTCAAATCGGTCCACCCGTTTAAGAGCTACGGTGCCACAGACAGACAGACAGACACACACACACACCTATGCACCACATATCTCAACTTGTTTATTTTCTTATTTAGTTACTTAAACAGCGACACTAGCGACATCTATGCTGTAGCCCTCATCGAGAAACTTTCAGCACCCCATTGGAAGTTGGAACTAACCGCTCACCCGGACAAGAGATGTCGTTATTAAGCGATCAAATTAAGATTGGTTTTTGGAATCTTTTTGTATTTTTTTTTCAGTTGGTATTTTCGATATGGGTTTAACGGGATGACCGTAAAAGTTACAAAAAAATTGAAATTAAAAAATACAAAAAGATTCCAAAAAACCAATCTTAATTTGATTGCTTAATAACGACATCTCTGCAAAGTGCGATTCTGTCGACATGAGATCTGCCGAATCGCGATAATGGCCAGATGCTACTCTGTCCTTTTACTTTTCTGTACAGATGCGTTGCAGGCCAACTGCGATTCTGTCGACATGAGATCTGCCGAATCGCGATAATGGCCAGATGCTACTCTGTCCTTTTACTTTTCTGTACAAATGCGTTGCAGGCAAAGTGCGATTCTGTCGACATGAGATCTGTCGAATCGCGATAATGGCCATATGCGAATCCGGTGAATTACGTTTCTGTCCAAATACGAGTAATCCCAGCCGACGGAGCAGGTGCAGGTGAAACTAAATAAAAGCTAAATAATAAAGGGGGTTCCAATCCAACTAACCCATATATAACCCAACACAGCGTTTGCATTTGTATACAGCCGTTATAACGTATGTACCCAATATGTACCACAGGTATATACATACATTTTGACATTCCTACTATGTTCCTAGTCTATGCAGCCCTCCGGTTGCCTCCCTGCGTGAGTCCGACTCGCACTTGACCTGTGTTATGATTTCTAGTATTTCATATATTTGAGTGTTTTTAATTGTAGCTGAAAACCACTCATATGTAAAAAAAAGTCCACTTGTCAATGTCACTGAACGAACGTCAACTCTCAGCCAAGCTCAGACAGATCGGTCGTCTGTTCTGTTGCTTAAGAAATGTTATATCCAATTTTCTCATCAATTATGTTTAATTATTAAAATTTAAGTTATGATTACAGGATATCACATTAGTTTAAAGTTGTGTCGTTATTTGAAACTTAGGGTATTTTTTATTTTATAATGGGTATCTTTGTTTATTTCCAAACACTGATTACTTACTAAACAGCTCCATCATTATATTTTAGAGCTTCTGTAGCAATACTATTCCCGAACGGCGAAGGGTTCGCTCAAAAATGGACATGGAATTAAAAAGTCGGGACAACCCCGTCGTCATCAAGCTCGATTCGCCTGAATTTCACAATATCTTTACCCAAGAGGTTGTGGATCTAAAGAAGTTATTCGACAAATATCAACACGAAATCAGGATAGCCGGCGGAGCCGTAAGGTTAGAAAATTTATAAGTCCTTTGCTAGAAACATAATAAAATAGATATTTTCTATTTTATGTTATAACTTTACAGAGATCTACTTATGGGTCATCAACCAAAGGACCTCGACTTTGCTACACCAGCGACACCTCAGCAGATGAAGGATATGTTCATGGCAGAAAACATCAGAATGATTAATATGAGTGGAGAGAAACATGGGACCATCACTCCCAGAATCAATGATAAAGAGAACTTTGAAGTAACTACCTTAAGAGTGGACATCATTACGGATGGGCGGCATGCTGAGGTGGAATTTACCACCGACTGGAAACTTGATGCTAACAGAAGAGACCTCACTGTCAATTCTATGTTTTTGGGTAACTTATGTTGTAATTTTACATTTAATATTTTAGTTCATAACTAGGTTTAGATACAGATACATACTAGTGCTTGCTATAAGAGCCTAATACTGTTAATTCTACTTTTAGGCTTTGAAGGTAATGTGTATGACTACTTTTTTGGTTATGATGATCTAAAAAGAAGAAGAGTGGCTTTTGTGGGTGATGCTGATGTCAGAATAAAGGAGGACTATCTCAGAGTAATGCGCTACTTCCGCTTCTATGGCAGAATATCTGAAAAACCTGATAACCATGAGAAAAGCACTCTGGAAATTATAAAAAATAATGTTGATGGCTTGCAAAATATATCTGGCGAGAGAATCTGGATGGAACTCAAAAAGATACTAGAGGGATCATTTTCAGGAGCATTATTGAAGACAATGTTGGATGTAGGAATAGGGAAACATATTGGTAAGAATTCTTTTGATGGTCCACTGCATGTACGCAAAAGCCGCATTACTACCCCAATAAATTGAATTCTGGTGTCTTCTTGTAAAAGGAAACAATATATATATAACATATAAAAATAATATATTACAAAAAAAAAATTGGAATATATTTTCAAATTCAGAGCTAATGTGTACACAATTTTCAGGATTACCACTAGAACCTAACATAGAGGAATTGGATAGAGTGCTTATAAGAGGCAGGCACCTAGGTTTACACCCAATGAGCTATTTAGCAGCATTACTGAGAGACATGGATGAGGTCACTGTGCTACACAGAAGGCTCAAGTTCTCAGGATATGATAGGGAAATGTTGTATTACATTGTTGAGCACAGAGAAAACAAAGAAGCCCATCCTCATAGACCTTTGCTGTAAGTAATATTTTATTAGTAGTAATTATTACTAAAACATATAATGTGTATCTGAAAGAGTGTAAATTAATAATGTATTTTGTTATAGGCCCTATGAAAAATTAGTCCTTAACACTAAAATAAAACAGAAGGATGCTGTGGATTATGTCCGAGAAGTACTGAAGTACAGAGGAGAGGAAAAATTACTAGAAGAATTCAATAAATGGGAGTTACCTAGATTTCCAATGAGCGGTAAAATTCTGAAAGACAATGGTGTTCCACCAGGAAAGATGTATGGCCCCATCATTTCAAAACTCAAAGATATTTGGATAGATAATAATTACATACAGACAGCAGAAGATTTGGCAAAGTTGTTACCTGGTATTATAGCAGAAATTGACATGAGAAAATAAATTATGACTTCATAAGCAAGAATATATTTTATTTAACTGATTTACATAAAAAATATTGTTTTAAATTCTTATCATAATTCAAACAATTTATAGCAATGCCTTAGTAAAATCAACAACTTTATTAAACAGAGGTGCGGTTGGAAGGTGTGTAAGGCTCATATCTGTTACAGCCATCATCATCATCCTTGTGTTCTATAAAGCAGCGCTTGCAAAACAGGTACCGGCAGCCAAGACAGCGCATTGTAGCATCTTCATTGCATATCTCACAAAATGGTAGCTCATTATTGGTTGATGGGCTTATCTCATTCATATCAAGGAAAGCCTCACTTTTAAGCTGAAAATATTATAAGAAATACATTAGACAATATTTAATAGAGTATACAGATAGTATTTCACCAGGAGGCACAAGCTATGACATTAAATCTATCCTAAAGATGTTTAATTTATGTATTAAAGTAGCTCAAAATTACCTTTTCTATAATTTTCCTTACACTATCCTCTTCATCCTCAGAGTTATCCTCCTCTGGCTCTGGCTTAGTGTTTGTGCATTGAGATGGACCTGGATCATCCTTCAAATGGTTAAGTCTTTTTTCCATTTGAGAAGTCAAATCATTAAACTCATCTGTGTATTTGGTATCCATGGCTGCCTGATCATGATACTGCTTCAGCAAATCCTCTATTTGATCCTGCTCAGACCTTGGATCTGCTGTAACCAACATGGGCTGTAAGGAAACACTTCTCTTTTAAGCAATCGCATGTTACTACAACAACCAATTCACTAGGATTAAAAAAATATTACCTTGGTTTGTAGTGTAGACACAGGTACACCCCGTAGTTTTGCTAATCTATCTAACAGTTCTGCATCTGATGTAGAAGGCACATCCCCTTTTATATTTTTTAGACGCATTGTTATTTCTTCTTCAGACATTTTTACTTTTTCCTTGTCCTTTAGCTTTCCTAATCTAGCTCTGATTTCTTGATCTTTATCATTTAGGGTATCTTTGTTGCTACTAACATCAGTTTTAGAACTATCTTTAATTGCTTCCACACGCCTGAGTAAAAAAACAATAGAATAAAATAGAAAAATCAAACACTATTCAGTATACTTATAAAATATTAACAGTAATAGTTGAACATACTTATAATATGCAGCTGGTGGTTCAATGGGTTTTTGTTCGTTTGGTTTTTGAGCAGCCTGTTTGCATTTAATGCAGACCTAGAAGACATATTTTATGCAATAAAAAAAAGAAGATTTTCAGTTCGCACGTATTTCAATGATTTGTATGTAAATTGAAATGTTACCTTTGTTTCCAAATTGGTTTTTTGTAAAAATATTTTATTATCTAAGCATTTTGAGCAATAACTGAAGCCACAACCGGGGCAGCCTTTCTGAAATGTTCAAAATTGTAAATACTCTATTCATTTCACTTTACTCTCGTGTCGTGTTGAAAACATTGGAGATGTACCTCTTTACGTAATAAAGAGAATGGTTTCGCACACGTATTGCAGGCCATCGTTGATCAAAAGTAATGTAATTAATAAATACTTTAAAACCAAAAATTATTCATTTCAAGATTTTCAAGAAACTTGGTTGGGATAGGGATAGAGGACAGGCCTTGGTTAGGGTGGGCCAGGCAAACAAATAAAATCGTTTACTGACAGTGACAGTTTGTTTGAGCATTTAATAAAAACGTCTGTCATAGGAATTTTAAAAACCTTGGCTAAAATTTAATCGCAGTTATCAAGGCGCGGCCACATGCAAATCGCTCGACGCTCGTTTTCATAACAGTGTCAAGTCACGTGACATATAGCGATAAAGCTGAAAATGTTGAGCTTTATCGCTGGAAAAAATTTTTTTAACAAAAAAGTAAAACCGACTCCAAAAAAATATAAAAAACATGGTACCGACTACAAAACCCTTGAAAATATTTTTCTAGTTAGGTACCTACTAGCTCGAAGTCGGTGCCTCAGCACGAGCCAGCAGGAGTGGAACAATAGTCGTCTACCTCACCTACATACTATGAGCTTCAATCATAACTAGAAAAGTATTTTCAAGGGTTTTGTAGTTGGTTCCATTTTTTGTTATTTTTATTATTTTTTGAAAAACTACTTTATTGTTAAAAAAACTTTTGTCACTTTTTAGTGATTTGTAGCCAACCAAAGTACATCGCACAACGATTCCATTAAGTCCAAACCAAACACGGCTTAGTTGCGTTTTTTTATAACAGTTCCATTGCCTACCTTCCGGCTTCAGCATCAGATCAGTTCGAAAGAATCATTAACTTAAAGCTTCTTCTTAGTCGTTTACCTAGGTTTATTAATCATGATCGTTTATAGATGCGCGAGCAGTACTTAGCTTTAACGAGTTCCATTGGCCATCTACGGTCTTCTTCATCAGGTCCAGTTTACCAAATGATACTTTCTGAATGTAAATGCTTATCTTAATGCTCAAAATGCCACAATCGCCATAGGTGTGCCTATAAATTTTGAGGTTTGCCCTCGATTTCCCTAGGATTCCAACATCAGATCTTGACTCCGTGACAATGGGACCACCACAGAAGAAATACTCTTTCGAATAAAAAAAGAATTTGAAAATCGGTTTACAATTGACTGAGTAATCGGTGAACATACATAAAAAAAATACAAACATTGTAACAACCTCCTTTTTTGAAGTCGGTTAAAAAGAAAGAAACCTTCAATTTCGGCTAAAACACTGTTTTTTTTTCACTCACTCCAATTTCTTTTAATTACTTATACCACTGCCACGACTGCTACTTATGTACCTACCTAAGTACTACTATTTAGTACCAGCTGTTGCCCGCGTAGAAATTGTTTATCGCTATCCCGCGGGAAGTACGTATGTCCTTTCGCGGGGTTCAAACTATCTGTATACCGAATTTCATCTAAATCGGTTCAGTGGTTTAGACGTGAAAAGGTAACAAACAAGCAAACAGACCTACAAACTTTCGCATTTATAAAATTAGTGAAGCACGAAATACGGAAATACAAAAACCACCATAGTGCGAGTCAAACTCCGTGCAATTTTTTTAATTTTTTACTATCATAATTAACACTTACTGTCAAGCCAAACACATGCTAATTATATAATAAGAGAAGTGGATAATAGAATATATAAAACTAAATATTTACGTTAAGCATTTATTGAGCTCAGTGTCACTATTGACTCCAAATTCAAAAACAATTTTTTTTAGAGTAAGTACCTCCCATAGACGTAAAGTGGGGGTGATTTTTTTTTCTTATCCAACCTTGTAGTGTGGGTATTTGGATAGGTCTTTTTAAAACTATTAGGGGGTTGCTAAAACGATTTTTCGATTCAGTGATTCGGTTGCAAAATATTCAACTTTAGAGTTCAAATTTGCATTAAAATCGAGCGTCCCCCCCTCTAAAATCTAAACCGGTGGAAGGAAAAATTTGAAAAAATTAAGGATGATAGCACGATGATAGTAAGTTTATCAAACTTACAAGGAAAAGGTGGAGTATTTATTATTTAATATAACATAGTACAAATCAAAATACAGGTAACTAAGGGGCTGTTTCACCATCCATTGATTAGTGTTAACTGACGGTTAAATGTAATGCCGTCTCTATTTGTTTTGTTCGAATAGACGGAGACGGCATCACATTTAACCGTCAGTTAACACTAATCAATAGATGGTGAGTGAAACAGCCCCTAAAACTACAAACTAAAGTTATAAATAAAAAAAATGCTTAAGAATTATTAGTAGTTTAGGGGCTGTTTCACCATTCATTGATTAGTGTTAACTGGCGGTTAAGTGTGATGCCGTCTCTATTTGTTTTGTTCGAATAGACGGAGACGGCATCACATTTAACCGCCAGTTAACACTAATCAATGGATGGTGAAACAGCCCCTAAGAGTAAATAGCAGCCTAAGGTATAAAATATACCTAAACTTGGAATATTCCGTACAAAATACGAAAAAAAATAACAAAAAAAAAAACCTTAAAAAATATTACTTAATTTTTTTTGGTAATGGCTACGGAACCATATTTGGGGCGTGTCCGACACGCTCTCGGCCGGTTTTTTTTAAACTAAAAATGTAGTCCTGCTTAAAACAGAAAAATACAAATAAGTATTCTTTGAGGTTAAAGTTGTAAAATGACCCTAATTGTCTTTTTAAAAAAGGTTCACATATCAAGGTTCGGATCAAAAGGGCCTAATTCTTCCTTATATATACGTACACTTATTATCTACATTGAACTTTCAGTACACTTCGAAATTTGAAGCTGACTACTAAAAAATGAACAGGTAAAGGAAAAAAAGCATTAGAAATGTATTGTTCATTGGAAGAATTTGCCGTATTTTAATTTTTTATTATGATTAATAATGATTATGACACCAAAATTGCTTTTAGATTTAACAATAACAGCTATATCGAAACCATTAGCCATAAAAGCAATATAATAATACTCTTATTATTGGATGAAGGGTAATAGAAAGAAATAGTAAGTTATTCGAAATTAGCTATAATTAGCGTTAGTAAGCTATTCATTAAAACCCTTAAATACCAATATCGAAAATAAGTTAAGTAATAATATTGAAATGGAAACCGTGGATTTATGTTTTCTTAAATTTCCCAAAAAAGTTTAGCAGAAATAAGCACTTTTGAAAAGACACCTCATTTCTACTGATAAAAAATTCAAATGTTTAAATTAAAATTAAACATGAAATCAATCAAATGTAAGTATAATAAAGTAATCAGGAATTTAAATGCCTACAATACCAGCTGGAGTAATAATAAATCTGGCACTTTTATTGCTCAAGTGTGGAGCAAAAACTACAGTCATTTCTCTTACATTTGAATATTTTTCTTGAATAAAATCTGATTCATTTATAATATCAATTGTTTCTGATGTTTTCCTAAGACTTAGTCTAGTTGACACCATGTTAGACCAAGCAAGGCCCAAGGAAGGTAAACAATTATAGAGCCATCAAAAGCTGCAGTAACTTGATTTATACAAACAATGGCCAAGTTAGCATTCTGAGCTGTTTGATCAAGACATAGCCAGCTCTCCAGATCTTCAGCTCTTTGAATGTAATTAGTGATCAGTTCTGTATGGGCTGCAATAGAGTCCACAACAATAAGTGAAACTTTATTCTACTTAAAAGTTTTGGTAAACGCACCTTTACACAGGATAGCAATTCAATTGGCTCTGTTACATGTTCAATGAATATATTTTTGCCATAATCAGTTTCAGAATAAACTGGTATGCTATATGATTTTTCAAGCCTTTTCACAGGGAACAAGTCTTCAAGTGCATATGTAGACACACCCACAAATATGAATTATGTGCCACAGCTTGGAGTAACACTTGAGTTTTGCCAGATCCACTTCGCCATAAATCTCTGTCAGTGTTCCTCTTAGAAATCCGCCTTTCAGTAAATAATCTATTGTATTGCACCCAATAGATATTCTCGGGTTTAGATTTTCTTTCTGCCAGTAAAGCGTCTCTGGGACACTTTCTGGTGACATGTAATCTGCAACCATTGATTTTAATAAGAATA
>NC_133482.1:6476322-6490477 GCF_025370935.1 Choristoneura fumiferana | reverse complement strand
CATTTCATCGCGGTATCAAGTAGATACGAAATTTTGCAGTCCGTTCTCCGTCTATAACTCAGGCCCACCGATTAAAATTGCATGTTTGTTTGATTTGATTGAAAACAATTTTGATTTGGTTGATTTCATTAAATTTAATTTGTAATTACAAATTTAATTCTCAATCTTATTTCATTTTGTTCATAATTTAATTTTAATTTTATTTGACTTCTAATTAGTAATTCATTGTTATTGATTGTTTTATGGACTTACGTCTGGAATAAATATATCATTTCATTTCATTTCATTATTTTCTGTGCAGTTCAAATTTGTTGTGGAGACAAGAGGAATGGAGCATGCACTCGAACTCAAGAGGATAATGGAGAAGGCATACCCCTGTTCAGCTATCTTTGAAACTGAACCATTCAATGATCGCAGAACTTGTCCATGTTATGTCCGAAAAGCGGTTTAATAAATAGTGTGCCTACTACTCAGATTTTCCAAAGAGAATATGATTTACGTAAAACAAAAAGTGAAAAATGTTTATTTAATTAAAAATCATCTGAACATGTTCAACATTTATTTATTATTTCATAATTATATTGCTGTAAGCTCTTTTATCTCAATGGAAGAACAAAAGTTCAAACTTTATTGTAAACAAGTGATAGTAAACTTAAAATATTACTAACTCACAACATCAATACATTCCTTGGTCTCATATTTATTGTTTCTACTGATGCAAGGTGTTCATAAACGTAGCCATTTTAATGTCACGCTTGCTCAATCCATTTACATCATGGATGATAGTGTCACCTGTTAACAAAATTAAATTAAGTTTAGAATATTTCACAGGAAGTAAATTTTAAATCTCATTAGATTACAAGTTGTTCCATGATGCCTGTGATGATGCAGAATTATTCCCACCTCAAAGTTATAGTGCCACTACTTTTATGATAAAATGTGTATTACAAATTGTGCAAGACTGCATCATGTGAACCCAGTCTTATTTTATATATCACTTAAAGGTACAATCAAACCGCTGCTTAAAAAACGGTGATAGCACGGAATCGCAGACGCACCGTATGCGCACCGTTTTTATCGCATGCTCTCCACACCTCTGCTTGAAATATGGAATCGCAGTGACGTGCCGTAAACGTCAGGACTTTACTGAACAAAAGTCTTGTCGTTTACGGCCCGTCACTGCGACTCCGCACCGTTTGCGTTTTTTAAGCAGCGGTGTGGAAAGCATGCAAAAAAAACTGTCCGCATATGGTGCACCACTGCAATACCGTGCTGTCACCATTCTTTAAGCAGTGCTTTGGTCGCACCTTAATTTAATGCCACTTAAATTCTTAAATCTTAGTTCAAGATGTTGTTGTTATACTAGAGGCATATTAACAAGAGGCCGTATTGTCTAACACACTCAGAATCACAATTGTTTTCACCACTTCTTTCTGTCACACAGCATGAAATGAGGATAAAAAGAGTGCCAGAGCATTAGACAATACGGCCACAGGATAATTTAAATATAAGAAACTAACCTGAACCTTGTTGTAAACATTAAACCACTCTGGGTGGTGGTCCATTTTCTCTGCCAACAAGGCAACCCTGCTCATAAAACCAAAAGCTTCATTGAAGTTCTTGAACATGAATTCTTTTTCAATGGCGTCCCTTTTGCTTTGAATTTTCCAGCCAGCCTGAAGGAGGGGTTGGAGAAGGTTGTCACGTTCGTCTTGGCTCAATTTGTCAGCCTAAAAAATCACACAAAGTAATAAGAAAACAGATATTACTTATTTCAAAAATAAATTTCATAAACTAAATAATTTCTTAAGCGAATAATTGGTTATTAATTACCATTTTTCTTTTACTCGTTACGGGCGGAGGAATACTACTAAAACCAGCAGCGGCAACTCGACTGGGACTGGCATTGATCGCGAGCCGCGCGTAGTGAACGGACCTTGCGGGGTGAAAGTGTATCGCAGCCAAACAGGCAGCTCTACACAAAATTTTGTTTAAAGCCATGGTTATTAGTAGGTATTAGTGATTGATAATATTTACATGACCATCATAATCTATCGATCACCGGTGAACTATCGGTTTGACATGTGATGATACGATGTGAAAGAAAACAAAAACAGAATGTAAACAAAACGCGAGTTTTGGAAAGTGTATTTTCCTTTGAATTTTCAGTAATTTTTACTTTGGCAATTATATAAGCATCTAATATCAGTGAAAATTTAAAAAAAAAACTAATTAAATTTTGACGTAACGCTGTCACTGTCAGCGTGACCGTGACGTGGAGTGAGCAGAGCAACAGAAAGGCGCGAAACGGGAAACCAACCATACATATTATACTACTCTTTGCATAACCATTTATTATCGCACCGCACAGTAAATAAATACCTTGTTTTTATTATTCCGTAATATAAATACAAATACATTACATGAATTGGCATTGCATATTGATATTGTAGTTTTATAATCACGCAGATCGGTTCAATTCTATCATACTTTGTATTACAATAGTGTAATCAAATTAAAATTTCAAAAAAATAATGGACCTGCTCAAAAATATTCTTCCACAGAAGATATTTGAAGTTATTGAAAGAGCTGGCGTTAGCACAGCAAAACAAATAATTATGCTGTCGAAGTGGGATATCAAAAAGCTAACAAACTTGAGCAACGATGATATATTCTTATTAAAATCAATGGTTGCAGATTACATATCACCAGAAAGTGTCCCAGGAGACCTTTTATTGCAGAAAGAAAATCTAAACCCGAGAATATCTATTGGGTGCAATACAATAGATTATTTACTGAAAGGCGGATTCCTAAGAGGAACACTGACAGAGATTTATGGCGAAAGTGGATCTGGCAAAACTCAAGTGTTACTCCAAGCTGTGGCACATAATTCATATTGTGGTTGTGTCTACATATGCACTGAAGACTTGTTCCCTGTGAAAAGGCTTGAACAAATCATACATAGCATACCAGACTGTAATTCTGAAACTGATTATGGCAAAAATATATTCATTGAACATGTAACAGAGCCAATTGAATTGCTATCCTGTGTAAAGGTGCGTTTACCAAAACTTTTAAGTAGAAATAAAGTTTCACTTATTGTTGTGGACTCTATTGCAGCCCCATACAGAACTGATACCACTAATTACATTCAAAGAGCTGAAGATCTGAGAGAGCTGGCTATGTCCTTGATCAAAACAGCTCAGAATGCTAACTTGGCCATTGTTTGTATAAATCAAGTTACTGCAGCTTTTGATGGCTCTAATAATTGTTTACCTTCCTTGGGCCTTGCTTGGTCTAACATGGTGTCAACTAGACTAAGTCTTAGGAAAACATCAGAAACAATTGATATTATAAATGAATCAGATTTTATTCAAGAAAAATATTCAAATGTAAGAGAAATGACTGTAGTTTTTGCTCCACACTTGAGCAATAAAAGTGCCAGATTTATTATTACTCCAGCTGGTATTGTAGGCATTTAAATTCCTGATTACTTTATTATACTTACATTTTGATTGATTTCATGTTTAATTTTAATTTAAACATTTGAATTTTTTATCAGTAGAAATGAGGTGTCTTTTCAAAAGTGCTTATTTCCGCTAAACTTTTTTTGGGAAATTTAAGAAAACATAAATCCACGGTTTCCATTTCAATATTATTACTTAACTTATTTTCGATATTGGTATTTAAGGGTTTTAATGAATAGCTTACTAACGCTAATTATAGCTAATTTCGAATAACTTACTATTTCTTTCTATTACCCTTCATCCAATAATAAGAGTATTATTATATTATTGCTTTTATGGCTAATGGTTTTGATATAGCTGTTATTGTTAAATCTAAAAGCAATTTTGGTGTCATAATCATTATTAATCATAATAAAAAATTAAAATACGGCAAATTCTTCCAATGAACAATACATTTCTAATGCTTTTTTTCCTTTACCTGTTCATTTTTTAGTAGTCAGCTTCAAATTTCGAAGTGTACTGAAAGTTCAATGTAGATAATAAGTGTACGTATATACATATAAGGAAGAATTAGGCCCTTTTCATCCGAACCTTGATATGTCAACCTTTTTTAAAAGACAATTAGGGTCATTTTACAACTTTAACCTCAAAGAATACTTATTTGTATTTTTCTGTTTTAAGCAGGACTACATTTTTAGTTTAAAAAAAACCGGCCGAGAGCGTGTCGGACACGCCCCAAATATGGTTCCGTAGCCATTACCAAAAAAAATTAAGTAATATTTTTTAAGGTTTTTTTTTTTGTTATTTTTTTTCGTATTTTGTACGGAATATTCCAAGTTTAGGTATATTTTATACCTTAGGCTGCTATTTACTCTTAGGGGCTGTTTCACCATCCATTGATTAGTGTTAACTGGCGGTTAAATGTGATGCCGTCTCCGTCTATTCGAACAAAACAAATAGAGACGGCATCACACTTAACCGCCAGTTAACACTAATCAATGAATGGTGAAACAGCCCCTAAACTACTAATAATTCTTAAGCATTTTTTTGATTTATAACTAGTTTGTAGTTTTAGGGCTGTTTCACTCACCATCTATTGATTAGTGTTAACTGACGGTTAAATGTGATGCCGTCTCCGTCTATTCGAACAAAACAAATAGAGACGGCATTACATTTAACCGTCAGTTAACACTAATCAATGGATGGTGAAACAGCCCCTTAGTTACCTTTATTTTGATTTGTACTATGTTATATTAAATAATAAATACTCCACCGTTATAGTTTTCCTTGTAAGTTTGATAAACTTACTATCATCGTGCTATCATCCTTAATTTTTTCAAATTTTTCCTTCCACCGGTTTAGATTTTAGAGGGGGGGACGCTCGATTTTAATGCAAATTTGAACTCTAAAGTTGAATATTTTGCAACCGAATCACTGAATCGAAAAATCGTTTTAGCAACCCCCTAATAGTTTTAAAAGACCTATCCAACAATACCCCACACTACAAGGTTGGATAAGAAAAAAAAATCACCCCCACTTTACGTCTATGGGAGGTACTTACTCTAAAAAAAATTGTTTTTGAATTTGGAGTCAATAGTGACACTGAGCTCAATAAATGCTTAACGTAAATATTTAGTTTTATATATTCTATTATCCACCTCTTATTATATTATAATTAGCATGTGTTTGGCTTGACAGTAAGTGTTAATTATGATAGTAAAAAATTAAAAAAATTGCACGGAGTTTGACTCGCACTATGGTGGTTTTTGTATTTCCGTATTTCGTGCTTCACTAATTTTATAAATGCGAAAGTTTGTAGGTCTGTTTGCTTGTTTGTTACCTTTTCACGTCTAAACCACTGAACCGATTTAGATGAAATTCGGTATACAGATAGTTTGAACCCCGCGAAAGGACATACGTACTTCCCGCGGGATAGCGATAAACAATTTCTACGCGGGCAACAGCTGGTACTAAATAGTGGTACTTAGGTAGGTATGTACATAAGTAGCAGTCGTGGCAGTGGTATAAGTAATTAAAAGAAATTGGAGTGAGTGAAAAAAAAACAGTGTTTTAGCCGAAATTGAAGGTTTCTTTCTTTTTAACCGACTTCAAAAAAGGAGGTTGTTACAATGTTTGTATTTTTTTTATGTATGTTCACCGATTACTCAGTCAATTGTAAACCGATTTTCAAAATTCTTTTTTTATTCGAAAGAGTATTCTTCTGCGGTGGTCCCATTGTCACGGAGTCAAGATCTGATGATGGGATCCTAGGGAAATCGAGGGCAAACCTCAAAATTTATAGGCACACCTATGGCGATTGTGGCATTTTGAGCATTAAGATAAGCATTTACATTCAGAAAGTATCATTTGGTAAACTGGACCTGATGAAGAAGACCGTAGATGGCCAATGGAACTCGTTAAAGCTAAGTACTGCTCGCGCATCTATAAACGATCATGATTAATAAACCTAGGTAAACGACTAAGAAGAAGCTTTAAGTTAATGATTCTTTCGAACTGATCTGATGCTGAAGCCGGAAGGTAGGCAACGGAACTCTGTTATAAAACAACGCAACTAAGCCGTGTTTGGTTTGGACTTAATGGAATCGTTGTGCGATGTACTTTGGTTGGCTACAAATCACTAAAAAGTGACAAAAGTTTTTTTAACAATAAAGTAGTTTTTCAAAAAAATTAAAAATAACAAAAAATGGAACCAACTACAAAACCCTTGAAAATACTTTTCTAGTTATGATTGAAGCTCATAGTATGTAGGTGAGGTAGACGACTATTGTTCCACTCCTGCTGGCTCGTGCTGAGGCACCGACTTCGAGCTAGTAGGTACCTAACTAGAAAAATATTTTCAAGGGTTTTGTAGTCGGTACCATTTTTTTTATATTTTTTTGGAGTCGGTTTTACTTTTTTGTTAAAAAAATTTTTTCCAGCGATAAAGCTCAACATTTTCAGCTTTATCGCTATATGTCACGTGACTTGACACTGTTATGAAAACGAGCGTCGAGCGATTTGCATGTGGCCGCGCCTTGATAACTGCGATTAAATTTTAGCCAAGGTTTTTAAAATTCCTATGACAGACGTTTTTATTAAATGCTCAAACAAACTGTCACTGTCAGTAAACGATTTTATTTGTTTGCCTGGCCCACCCTAACCAAGGCCTGGATTGACATCTCGAGCGCGGGAAGGGTAACACGTCATTTCCTGTTCTGGTAGGATTTATCCAATTTTTATAATTTCTGGAGGTGGCTTTTAGTAATCTTAATTCTGTTTTGTAATATAATTTCTGTTTAGTATTTCTGTAGATATAATTCAGGTGATACGTTGTTTCAAATATATAATGTACAGGGGACGGACGTAATGGCGGGTAATTCGGACCCGTCATGCTCCAATGTTCCGGGGGCTCAGTCCGAATCTGAATTGAGGGTAACTGATATGGAATTAGAATCCCCTAATAGCCTTCCATTGGGTCAGCAAACACAATCTTCCTTTCTCGAGAATGATGAAGAAATTTCTGGTGAGTTCATTAAAGTTAAACCTAAGAAAAGACCGTTGGTTAAAACGTCTGACAATGACACTAGAAAAATAACGAAAATTGATCGTACACCTCCGGCTCCGCCTGTTACGAGGCAATGTTATTCCAACCGTGACTTAGGTCCGTTTATTGTGCACGTCGCTCAAAAAGAATCATCACCTGGTTCGGGCTCCTTCCTTAACCCAGTGAAATTTGGCCAATTTATGTTTTCTCAGAGAATTGGGCATATTAAGCAAGGCGGAATAAAGAAAGTAGGACGTAACAGACTTGCCATCGAATTTGATTCTGCGTCCGCTGCTAATGCGTTTATAAATAACGAATGTATAATAAATTCCAATTACACAGCATTCGTGCCCACCTACAATGTTAGCAAAATGTGTATTGTCCGTGGGGTCCCGAAGGATCTCAGCAACGAGGAGTTAGCCGCTAATATAATTACCCCGCAGGATTTTGGTAGGGTTCTCAAGGCGAGACGACTTAATGCAAAAAGAAAAGTAGATGATGTAGTAGAGTGGCTGCCAACGGAAACAGTGGCTCTCACTATTGATGGTCAAAAACTGCCGAGTCGTGTTTTTCTGTTTCACAACTCTTTTGAAACGCAACTGTACAATTACCCGGTCATACAATGCTACCAATGCTGTCGATTTGGTCACGTACAAACGCAGTGTAGATCTCCGCCTCGATGTTCAAGGTGTGCTCAACCTCATGTAAGCCGGGAATGCAAGGTTGAACATGTTTCATGTCTTCACTGTTCTGGTCCTCATTCTGCCACGGATAAAGTATGCCCAGAGTTTGAGCGCCAACAAAAAATTAAACTAACTATGACAGAAGATTCTATTTCTTATGGAGAGGCTTCTCAAAGATTCCCAACAGTCAAACGTTCATTTGCAGATGCGACAAGGGGCTCCCCGCCGCCAAATACCCAATCATATAGGAAAACTATTACAGTGACCCGCAAGCCTCGTCCTCTTCTCTCTGAGGGTTATGATAAAAAAGCGCACCAAGCTTTAATCAATAGCTTCAATATTCCCCGCCGCAAAATGGTTGTGCTCTTCGTTATTCGAATGACTACATCAACGAAGAAGTAGCTCGAGAGGATACCCTCTTATCTAATGTTACTAACTCTGATAGATCTTTCTATAATGAAGCCCAGTTGAACAACAATGTTTTAGACTCATTACTAGGCACACTTATTATGCTTCTTAGTGTAGAAAACTTACCGTCCAACGTCGCTACAAAAGTTGAAACTCTTTGCAACATTTTAAATAAAAAAATTCAAAATGTATACGGCCATCCAGTGGAACGCGCGTAGTATTATTAACAAAAAATCTGAACTTACATACTTTTGCCAAAAATATAACCCTATTGTATTTGCAATCGCTGAAACATGGTTAAAGCCTCAGTCGTCGTTTAATTTATCTGGTCATATTACTTTACGTGATGACAGAGTTGATGGCTGGGACGGGGCAGCTCTGATCATTAAAAAATGTATTCCTTTTGTTAATATCCAAATACCTGCTCATTCCAGTAACCTGTTTATTGTGGCTGCAAATATTTTCAACATTTCTTTTGTCTCTATTTATATTCCTCACCCTTCTCACTCAGTTTTATCAGAACTTTGTTCTATATTAAAAATATTCCTGAACCCATGATTTTGATGGGTGATCTAAACTGTCACGATATGTCTTGGGGATCGGCCATATCTGACAATAACGGTAAAAGTTGTTGAGCATTTTCGATGAATTAAATCTGTGCTGTTTAAATGATGGTAGACCTACTAGACGTACGGCTCCTAACCAAAATGTGTCGGCTGTAGATGTTTCTGTGTGCTCTTCAGACCTTGCTTCTGAATTACCATGGAATATCTCAAACAATTCACATAACAGTGATCACTTTCCTATAATCATAACTCTTCCAAATTCCTGTTGCCCCCAGTCTCACTTCTCCCTTTGCAGAAATACAGATTGTCTAAGGCTGACTGGACAGCTATTCCCTTTCTCTTGATAGTAAAATAGAAATTCTTTCATCTGATCCTAATATCAACCTTCAAGATGCGCATGACCGTTTTGTTAAAGTAATTCATGAAGCCGCTGAAGAGGCTATTCCCCTTAAGGCTGTAAGGCGTCGGGTTCCGTCACAGCCGTGGTGGGACGCTGAATGCTCGGCAGCTGTAAGAGATAGAAATCTGGCAGAAAAGAAATATGTCTCGGATATTAATATTGAAAACTACATAGCTTTTAAAAAAGCCAGAGCTAAATGTAGAAAACTTTTGTCCCTCAAAAAATGTAATGGTTGGAATAAATTTGCGAATCTGTTTCTCCTTTTACCAATTCTTCAATTGTTTGGCAAAATATCAGAAATTTCCGAAAGGGCAAGGCTCCCCCTTCTGGTTATGCTTCTTCTCTAGCATGGACTGAGGATTTCCTGAATAAATTAGCTCCCCCAACAGTTCCACTTTCTAGCGATATACCTACTTTGTACCACTTCAGCCATTCTGATCATTTTCTGAGTAGGAAATTTGACTTAGACGAACTCAAGTCAGTTTTTTCATCAATAACAGATTCGGCCCCAGGTAGGGATGGTATAATTTATTCTTTTTTAAAAAGGCTGGAACTCTTTTTCATTCTTTTCTGTTGGATCTTATAAATAAAATATTCGAAACAGGTGATATTCCCAAAATCTGGAAACAGCAACTAATCCTTCCTATCCTTAAAGCTGGAAAAGACCCTGAGGATCACAATTCTCATAGACCGATCGCCCTATCATCAGTTATGTGCAAAGTGGCTGAGCATCTGCTCAAAAATAGGCTTGAGTGGTATGTGGAAAATACAGGTGCTCTATCGTCAACTCAATTTGGCTTCAGAAAAGGCAAAAGTGTTACTGACAGCCATGCTCTGTTATCGACAGACGTGAGGTTGGCATTCACACAAAAACAGTCCGTTGTCTCGGTTTTTCTTGATATATCTGCGGCTTATGACAATGTCCTACTCTCGGTGCTCAGAAGTAAACTGCGTCAGATAGGTGTTCCGGAGAAAGTGGTTTGTTTTATAAATAATATTATATCTGGTAGGGAGATTTCATTGCGATTGCCAAATTGTCAGGGATGCAGTAGACTGGTGTGGAAGGGCCTGCCCCAAGGCTCGGTGTTAAGTCCACTTTTGTATAACATTTACACCTCTGACTTAGATCAGGCTATTAACCAGCATTGTAATATACTCCAGTATGCTGATGATATTGCCATTTATGCGATTAGTAAAAACGTTGACCAAGCTGCTACTTTTATAAATAGAGCTCTTGATTCTCTGGGTCTGTGGCTTGACGCTCATGGTTTAGATTTATCACCTTCAAAAAGCGTCGCTTTGGTATTTTCTAGGCAACGTTTTATAACCCCAGTAAATATAACATTCCGCTCTCACCAAATCTCCCTTCAAGATAAAGCTAGATTTCTTGGTGTAGTTTTTGACTCTAAATTGTCGGGCTCTGAACATATTAACTATGTAGTTAGCAAATGTGAAAAAATATTAATATTTTGCGTTGCCTATCTGGTGCTTGGTGGGGTGCCCACCCTTATTCTCAAAAATTACTGTATAATGCTTTAATAAGGTCGCACTTAGATTTCGGCTCTATCATTTTAGAACCCTGTAATTTGGTAAATCTTAGAAGACTTGACCAGGTTCAATCTAAAGCACTAAGGATAGTAACAGGGGCTATGAAGTCGTCACCCATTAAAGCTCTACAGGTTGAATGTTCGGAGCCTCCTTTAAATATTCGCCGTCAATACCTGGCAGATAGATATATCTTTCGTGTAGCCCAATTTGATAATCATCCTCTT
The DNA here is from genome assembly GCF_025370935.1 of Choristoneura fumiferana. NCBI lineage: Eukaryota > Metazoa > Arthropoda > Insecta > Lepidoptera > Tortricidae > Choristoneura > Choristoneura fumiferana. The sequence goes on along the minus strand of NC_133482.1, from coordinate 6,479,637 downwards.
TTTCCTAAGCTAGAATTACTTCAAAACTATACTGAAATAAACGTCTATTGGCGCAGGAAAACAAAACCTAATACTTTAATTAGTTTCAACAGATTAAACAGCTTTAATGCTCCTATAGCAACATTTTCTAAATTGCCCATATATTTAGTTTCCTTTCAGGCCCTTACTTTTCACCCGAAAATAGTAAAATTAGGAATTCAAAAAAGTTCCTCAGCGGCCAATGACAAGTTCTTGTCGGCAATCAGGGACAAGTGGCAGGACTGGAATTTGTTTTTCACGGATGCTTCAAAACTTAATAAAGATGAACCTGTTGGGTGTGCCTTTATTCATGATAATTCACGATCAACCTATCAATTTCAATTGCCTCCTATATCAAATATTTTTACTGGAGAATGTTCAGCGATTCTAAAAGTAATTAAATATATAAAAGAGCATAGAATAGTTAAATCAATTATTTTCTCGGACAGTCTCAGTGCCATCCAAGCCCTTTCATGTAATTCTATTAAAAATTGTGCTAAGTCGGCAATAGTATGTCTTCTAAAGGAAGCTCTTCTTTCTTGCCACTTGATGAACCTGGAGGTGAAGATATCCTGGATTCCTAGTCATAAGGGCATTAGTGGGAATGAAGCTGTAGACAAGGCAGCTAGGGAAGCTGCTACTGGAAGTAGCCACTCTGTACATCAATGCTTTAGTAATGATTTAGCCGCTCTCTCAACGTTGATGTTGTTTGATTCGTGGTCCAACGAATGGAACACGAACAACAAACTACAATTTTATAAAATCCAGAACAATATTCCTCGTCGTCCTTGGTTTTCGAATTTAAATTCAAGAAAAAAGTGACAAGCTGTTTAATTCGACTTAGACTGGGTCACGTGTGCTCTCCAGAATTTCTACACAAGATTAAAATTAAAAATGATCCTATGTGTGAATGCCGTAAGGACATTGGATCATTAGATCATATATTTTTTAACTGCCCTCTGAATAAGTTTGACATTTATGATGATCTTATAAAATTAAAAACTGAGCTCCCGACTAACGTCCGTACCCTTTTAGCTAACTTTAAAGAAATTGTTATTTACCTTTTGGCTGAATTTATTGACAAAAACGATATCAAGCTGTAAACAATGCTTCACATTATAAATTTTAATTGTTGCATTTAGGTATGTGTGTAAATGAAATGTAAATAATTGTAAACTAATTGCCACAGTGTCCCTTCCCTGGGTTATTTTAATCGCTCCACAAAAGAGATAGTCAAAATCACGCAATTTGACGTGACATTGGCAAAGTGCCTCGCAGCAAACGCCATATCAACAAAAAAAAAAAAAAAAAAAAGCGGTCGCTGTCAATCCTATATTTGTTGAACTTCTTGAAAGTAAAGTTACATAAATAATAAATACATTGCGAATGATCTCGCTGCCTCAACTTAACTGGACCTCATTTATTGTAATGGGTGTAACGGCAAACTCGCCAAGAGCAGTTTGCTAGATCCGGAATTGAAGATTTCCCACTCGTCGCGTACCGCAGAATTCCATTCTTAGTGGAAATACCAAAGAACGGTTTTGGTTGAAAGACTTGGAAAGATTCACAGTGAAAAACGGGTGATAATTTGTTTTAGCAAAACTAGAAAAGTCTGCATTATGAACTTAATAGAAGATCCAACGTTGTATCAAGAGCTATAGCAAATTGTACATGGTAATTCAGACCATATTAAGCTATGAATAGGTTTTGTCTTCATTTTCCATCCATTGTAAATTACAAGGATTGATAGAGAACGATAGCTTTGCTAGAGTCACATATTGCCAAAGAATCAACCAGAAATTAGTAGAAGACCCCGGATTTCTTGACAAGGTATTATGGACTGACGATCGATGTTTACGAGAGAAGGAGTATTTAATCTTATGAATCAACATATGTGGGCGGAAGGAAATCCGCATTCAAAGAGAGTGAACCGTACCAACACAAAATTTTCAATCAACATGTGGGGGCTGGGAATTATCGGAAAATTGATAGGTCCCATCATATTAAACTAATTAAAATTTTTTGAGTAATGAGCTCAATGAGTTATTAGAAGATGTCGAATTGGAGAACACGTAGAACAATGTGGTTCCAGCATGATGGTTGCCCGGCCCACTTCGGGTATGCAGTTAAGCAGTGGTTAAACAAATTACCCCGACAGGTGGATAGGTCGTGGAAGCAATGTTCTCGCCTGGCCGCCAGGTCACCAGACCTGACTCCTCTAGATTTTTTTTATGGGGGACATTGAAAGAAAAGGTTTACTCACGACCAGTAAACACAAGAGAAGAATTGCTGCTAAGAATTACAACAGTCTCAGAAGAAATAAAATATAATTTTACTAATTTAAATAATGAAATCCGGTTACGTATGAAATTTTTGTTCAAAACAATGGTTCACATTTTAAAAACTTGACTCACTAATAAAGCGTAATTTAAGAAATATTGCATGTGTTTATTTATCTCTTACTGTCTTAGTAATACGTGGTATAAGCCTCAATTATCAACAGAGTTTTGAGTATAAAAACTGGCTGATGTTAGTTGTTCGTCACCCGCAAGATAAGTTTTATAACAGTCATCCATCCTCAGTTCCATCACGTACCAAGCAAGTTGTGTAACAATAAAAGGAAAGTATGGATTTCGATCCGATATTAATCAAGGTCATTCTACCGGTTGGTGAAGAGAATGAAATGTATTTTTCTAGAAACACCAAAAATAAAGTTTTTTTTTAAATTGGTGGTTATGAATGAACATCTGAGATATTTTCATTTAATTCAGTTCAATACAAGCATGTTTATGACATTTGTTGTCACAACTAGTAAACAATAACATGTCACATGACATGAACCACACTGCACTCATTGACTCGGGCATCGTATGATATCGGAGCGACTGTGAAGTTGTCATTTTCGCTTACTCTGTTTCTCTACTAAAGATTGGTTCCTCTACTCACTCTCTTAACTAAAGACTTGTTCACAAGGCCGTGCTAAGCTTAATTGAATTATTTTGTTCTAAAAAATAATTTTTAATTAAAGTTATAAATTGAACCTATGTTCATATAACATTTTTTACTCTTATTATCGTCAGAATACCCTGTTAAAATCCCCTCGGGTTATCGGGCCCACGTATATCTATACTAATAATATAAAGAGGAAAGATTTGGTTTTTAGATGTTTGTTACGAATAAACTAAAAAACTACTGGACCCATTTCTAAAATTCTTTCACCAATAGAAATGCTTACTTATTCCAAAGTGCCATATTTAATATCAGAAAAAATTAGGGTTCCGTACTAAAACTTCAATT
>NC_133482.1:6476043-6476222 GCF_025370935.1 Choristoneura fumiferana | reverse complement strand
TCTGATTTTCAAGCATACTGTATATCTCTTTATCACCATCAAAGACAACAAAAAGAAAAAAATTTTTTGTGCACTTTTCTTCGAACACAATTCAATATGAATCGATAAGAATCCCCTTCGGCCGCGTACGTAACCGGAGTTTCGTAACCAGTTGCGGAAGAAAACTTTTGGTCTTGTTT
>NC_133482.1:6472056-6473548 GCF_025370935.1 Choristoneura fumiferana | reverse complement strand
AACAGGCCTGATCAGCCTTGTGACATTAGTCAGCACGCAACTAGTCTAGCCCGGGTCAAACCGCCGATGCCCGAGCGGCGATCGGCTGCTCGTTATATTGAATATTCATTTTGTATAATGTGAAACAAAACCGAGATCCCGTGAATAAGAGTCATTAGTTAATTAAGGAGCGCTGGTTAATATACTCTATGTACAACATATTACAAACTCGTAAAATAATATAGTAAATTATTAAAGGGATATTGTCAACGCTATCAAGCTGTCGTTATTGTATATTCAAAGTCAAAATCAAAGTCAAAATATCTTTATTCAATTAGGCTATAACAAGCAAAAAATGTCAAAAAAAATCTACCACCGGTTCGGAAAAACCTCTGCTGAGAAGAATCGGCAAGAAAACGAGGTATATGTATATATTTTTTTTAAACAGATTTACAATATTATTAAATGATATGTATACATCACAGTATTTAACACAACTTTATTTTAACACAGTAGGTTCGCTATTTGAAGGGATCGCTAATGCGGATCGGAATTATTTCCAAATATCCTGTCATGATATAATCATTAACTTTATAATACGCCTTTGATATTAATGTCTTCTTGACAATAGATCTGAATTTTGTATCCGTTTCATTTTGTAATATTTTTTGGAATTTTTTATTATTAAAACGTATGCAATTTCCAGAAAAGACTTTTTGGTTAGCCAGTCTGTAAGATGGAACTTTAAGCCTCCGTTTCTAGTAGCCTGTGGCTTATCGACGTTAGTGGGAAAAATCACATATGTTCTTCCTAACATACATCATTATTACAAAAACATAAAGCGACGGCAGGTTAGGATATTCCTTAAAAAAATCTTAAAGATTCACGCGTCTTCAAATTATAAATTGCTCTAATTGCTCTCTTTTGTAAGATAAAATTTACTCAATGTCTGCAGCAGATCCCCATAAAATAAGGCCGTACGAAATAATGCTATTAAAGTAAGCAAAATAACCAACCGTGCCGTCGCCACATCGGTTAGCTGCCGTATTTCCAAACTGCAAAAGCAGCAGAGCTCAATCTACCCGCGATTGCTGTGACGTGAGGTCCCCACTGCAGTTTTAGAATCGAGCATTATTCCTAAAAATACTGTTGATTTTACAAATTCAAATAGTTGACCATTTAACTTTATATTAGAAACTGAATTCGAGCTAGATGAATTTTATCAACGAGAATTTAATACATTTAGTTTCTTAGGATTTAGTAACAATTATTGGCAGCAAACCATGCGGATATCACGGACAGGGTTTCATGGGCTCAATGAAGTCGGTATCTTTTCTACTAACCTTGAACAGTAAAGACGTGTCGTCAGCAAACATAACTATAACCCGACTTTTGGCTTACCATATAAGTAAGGTCATTTACATAAATAAGATTACAAGAATGGGGCAAGAATGGATCCTTGAGGCACTCCCATTTCGACCACAGATCCCTCGATACCGTTCCGTTAATCGCT
>NC_133482.1:6419374-6471993 GCF_025370935.1 Choristoneura fumiferana | reverse complement strand
TAGTTGAATAGAAAATCTGTTGAGTCTTTTTTTAGGGTTCCGTAGCCAAAATGGCAAAAACGGAACCCTTATAGTTTCGCCATGTCTGTCTGTCTGTCTGTCCGTCCGCACCTTTGCTGAGGGCCTATCTATGCTAGAAAGCTGTAATTTTGCACGAATATATATGTAAACTGTGCCGACAAAATGGTACAATAAAATATATATTTTTAGAGTAGGTTTAGGTACATACCTCCCATAGACGTCAAGTGGGGGTGATTTTTTTTCTCATCCGACCTTGTAGTGTGGGGTATAGTTGGATAGGTCTTTTAAAACCATTAGGGGGTTGCTAAACCGATTTTTCGATTCAGTGATTTGTTTGCAAAATGAAAGGGTGGGAAAATTAAAAAAAATTAGGATGGTTGTAAGTAGGTATATCAAACTTACAAGGAAAACTATAACGGTTAAGTTTTCTTGAGAATTATTAGTAGTTTAAGAGTAAATAGCAGCCTAAGGTATAAAATATACCTAAACTTGGAATATTCCGTACAAAATACGAAATCCATAGAAAAATATTACTTAATTTTTCGTAATGGCTACGGAACCCTATTTCGGGCGTGTCCAACACGCTCTTGCCCGGTTTTTTATCTTTTTAGTACGCTTTTATTAGCTTCACCTGTTATGTTTCTTTATAACCGACTCCTCGTCCTCCTCCTGGGAACTCGATTTTGACGTGATTTTGACCCACTACTTATCACATTGTCATGATTGTTTGTTTCAAATAACGTTTATTTACTGAATGGGATCGGGCCGATTATGAGGCATACCTACTCGTAGAGAGTCCAAAGCATAATTAAAACACTTTAATAACAAGAATTTATTTCACAATAAAATTACATAAACGTTACAGTACCAGCCACATCATCGTTACCAACAAGTTACATTAGGGTCTTTTTTTGGGGAAACACATACACACAGGCAAGGGACTGAAGGGTTCTTCGAGAAAGTCACATATGCCCGGGAACAGGCGCTCCATCACACGTTTTAGACGACACGCATGCTCCAGATTCAAGGTTTCGATAATAAGCGATAACTAAAAAAAAAACTTGATTTAGAACAAAAATAATGGCGTAGCGAAATAAATAATGGGGGGGGATCCCTTTGTTCAGCAGTGGACGTCTTCCGGCTGATGATGATGATGAAATAAATAATAAAACTAATTATAACGACGATTATAGTTTGAATAAGACTGGTTTCGCACTGCAACTGCAACGATTAAATACGGTCTGGAGTACTTAGTCGTAAACTATTTGTATTTAATGGTGAAATCAGATGACGAAAATCGGATCTAGTGGGTAAACTATATCTACTCAGGGGCACGAAATTTGGCCCACTACATAACAAAACCGGTCAAGTGCGAGTTGGACTCGCGTACCGAGGGTTCCGTACAAATTTGTATGTAAATAGATAGTTGACGGAGTCTCGAGGATTTTTCCCGTTTTATCCGATTGCTTATTTTCCCACTAAAATCCCAGTAATTTCCCACAATGGAAAAAGAAAAAAAATAAACCAAAACAAAAAAAAACTTATTACAATTCTAGGTTTCGAACTCGGGGCTTCGTGCACCGTAGTCTACGCGTGTACCACTGCGCCAATCAAGGTGGCAGAGTGCCGAAATAAACCATCGCTTTCGAATGAAATAAGTTTGTAATCAAAGATTTTATTTTGGGATGGAGCAACGAATTAGCCATTTTCGGATTTTTCCCTTTACTGGTGCAGTAAGACCTTCCTTATTGCCAAATTTCATGATTTCACATCTAAGGGAAGTACCCTATACATTTTGATTCCACTGGGAAATGTATGAAAAATAACGCTCAAATGGCCGTATCTCTTGATAGCGTTAATATAGAAGCTTTATTTTTTTTCATCACACTTGCTCGTAAACAGTGTCGTAACATGCAGACTTCCTTGGTTGCAACTTCCCAAATAAAGATCTCGACCTTAATGTGCTTGTTATGAAACCCGTGGTCGGTAAATGAGTCATGGCCCGTACTAATTTTCTTGTCATGAAGCCCAAGGTCGGTAAATGAGTCAAGTACTGTAGTGCAGTGCATGGCGCGGAGGCGCAGCACGCCGCGCACCACATGAACGCGGGGAGCTCGCTGGCGCTGTCCGAGAGCGCAGCCTAAGATATCGGCCATTTTTGTAAGAATAATATTCATTCTTTCACAAATATACAATTTTACTCGCAAATGTCATGAAAAACATTGTATGTGGCACGGGTGGTACTGGAATTACGAACATCGACTCATTAAAGCCCTGTCTTCGACTTCGGGCTTCTAATAGAATCTCGTTCGTAATTCCTCACTTACCGCCCTTAAGACACAGTGAATTATTGCAGCTTAAGTATTAGGTGTTAATTTAAACTTGATACCTCCACGCGTTCCCGAGAAAAAGGTCTTGACAGATAGACGGACAGACAGACGGACAAAAAAGTGATCCTATAAGGATTCTGTTTTTCCTATTTTAGGTACGGAACCCTAAAGAATACCTGTGTGTACATTTGAGAGCCAGATTTTTTCCCGCTCAGTAAATATATCAATTATATCATACAAATAGTTCTATGACTGCTTCAGACTGTTATTTCAAGGATTCGAATCGGACGTAGTGCGAAACCACAGGGAAAAGTCCCCTGCCTCTGCCACTACTTCCGTGGTAGCTGTTGGTATATATGTACTTACGTGAATGGTATACAGGTCATTCTCCACAATCCAAGCACGATCAGAGTAGCACTTCAAGACATTGCAGCCAACATTCGAGATTATGCTAAACACTTGAAGTTGTTCCTTAGTGCCGTCAGCCGGTAAAGTTACCTGTAATAAAAACTCTGTATGCTTTGCTTTGATTTACTCTACAGTGTAGACCCACGTTAACTATGACGTAACATGTCGAGTTTAACTCGATTTAAGACGTGAGTTATCCGGGTTTTTCGTTTAAAATGAGTGAGTCTCACGGTAGTTTTATGTACAAAAAATAATAAATAAATAAATATCAAATAAGCAAGTATATTTACAATTTCTCACCGTCACTTTGATAATCCGACCTTCAATCGCCTTGCCCCGCTCCAGGCAATGTGGCAACGTCACAATGTCCATATTGCCGCCAGTTAGCAGGCTGACAACTCTGCAACAATTAGATACGGTCATGAGCGTTAATTTGGGACCCACTTAAGATCGAATATCTGTATTTTTGTATGACAATTCAAAGGATTTTTTCACGAAATGGGTCCCAAATTAACGCTCGTGATCGTACATTTATGCACTTGTTTTTAACCGACTTCGAAAAAAGGAGGAGGTTCTATGTTCCAATGTTTTTTATGTATGTTCACCGATTACTCAGTCAATTGTGGACTGATTTTCAAAATTCTTTTTTTAATCGAAAGGGTATTCTTCTGAGGTGGTCCCATTGTCACCAAGTCAAGATCTGATGATGGGATCCTAGGGAAATCGAAGGCAAACCTCAAATATTATAGGCACACCTATGGCGATTTTGGCATTTTTAGCATTAAAATAAGCATTTACATTCAGAAAGTATCATTTGGTAAACTGAACCTAATGAAGAAGACCGTGGATGACCAATGGAACTCGTCAAAGCTAAGTAATGCTCGCTCGTCTATAAACGATCATGATTAATATACCTAGATAAGCGACTAAGAAGAAGCTTTAAGTTAATGATTCTTTCGAACTGATCTGATGCTGAAGCCGGAAGGTAGGCAACGGAACTCTGTTATAAAACAACGTAACTAAGCCGTGTTTGGGCTTATTAAGTAGTCCTATAAAAGGAACCTTTACAATTTTGCCATGTCCGTCTGTCCGTCTGGTCGCGGCTTAGCTTAAAGACTGTTAGTACAAGGAAGTATTTTGCGTAGATCATATTAAACATTGTTTCTTGCGGCGCATTCTTCTTGGCAATGATGGTCTTTCCGAAAGCGCTGGTAGTTTAAAAAATGACGTGTAAAAGTGCCCATTGCGGCCTATTTACTGAATAAATGATTTGAATTTGAATTTGAATTTTGAGCATTGTGAACTAAAAAAAAAAAACAGAAGCAAATTTTGTGAAGATCGATTGCTAAGTTCATATTTTTTCATTGTAATGATACCTATTACAAGTTGTCAAAAATCATAGGATGTACAAGTTACGGCCCTAGCATTAGTTACATCTTTGCAGAGACGCAAAAGGCGTGCATGTGACAGATTTTTTAAATGCACCTGTAAAAATCACATTTGAAACTGACAAAAATCTGTGTAAGTGGGTATTATTTTCAATTTCAACCAACACTGTTTTTTTTTTATTTATGAATAGTATTTCGATTTTCACAGATATGATTTATAAAATGGGCTCCTGCCTACCAATGCCAATGATTAGTGTTTTTTGCTAAATCGTCGCGACTGCATCGTCGTGAAAAGTTCCTTGGCTCTTACGTCTTGCCCCTCAGTTCCGGCAGTATCTGCGGCACTGCGAGGAGGGCGGCGAGGCCGACGGCGCCCGCGCCTTCCACCACCAGCTTCTCCTGCTCGGTCAAGTGCAGCATAGCGCGTGCTATCCAGTCATCATCGACAAGAATCTGGAGATTATTTATAATATTTGAGATAAGACTGAAGGTGCTTTCTAACTACTTAATCGAGAGACAGAAGGTATCCCAGTTTTTGTCTCTCTCGTGTAAATGTAACACGGCTATTGCTCATTATTTGTGAAACATGGCATAACTTGCCCTAGACGGGCCCTGTATTCATATTAGCAGAGGGGCCTTACGGAGCCTGACAGGGGTTATGGGACTAATGGGTCCTTTTAAATGAGGGCCTATACATGCGTTGCATAGACGTACATAGCTACGAGTAGGTACATCTCGTGTCGCACGTGTGCATTTGCGCGGAGCAAACCTAATTGGTACTAGTTCGCTCACCATCTTGTCTATGAGAGACCTAGCCGTGTGGAACGCGTTGAAGCCGACCGTGGGCACGGCGAGCGACTCCGCGAGGCACCGCGATACCGCCGTCTTGTACGGCTGCTCGTTTTCCAGCGCTTTGAAGAAACTGCAGCACTTGTCGGACTCTACACCCTGATACAAGAAATTAATAAAGAATAGTACCTAGTACTCTGTTATTAATTTCAGAGCAATTCAAATTCAAATTAAAATCATTTATTCAGTAAATAGGCGGCGGTCATTTTTAGGGTTCCGGAGCCAAATTGGCAATAACGGAACCCTTATCGTTTCGCCATGTCTGTCTGTCTGTCTGTCTGTCTGTCCGTCCGTCCGCGGCTTTGCTCAGGGACTATATTGATAGTCCCTGAGCATATTGATAGTAGCATTGGCTAGAAAGCTGTAATTTTGCATGGATATATATGTAGTAAACTATGCCGACAAAATAGTATACCTAATATATATATATATATATATATATATATATTTAGTGTACCTCCCGTAGACGTAAAGTGGGGGTGATTTTTTTTCTCATCCAACCCTATAATGTGGGGTATCGTTGGATAGGTATTTTAAAACCAAGGGGTTTGCTCAGACGATTTTGCGATTCATTGATTTTTTTGCGAAATATTCAACTTTAAAGTGCAAATTTTCATTAAAATCGAGCGTCCCCCCCCTCTAAAATCTAAACGGGTGGGTGGAAAAATTTAAAAATTTAGGATGGTAGTAAGTATATCAAACTTACAAGGAAAACTATAACGGCTAAGTTTGTTTGAGAATTATTAGTAGTTTTACTCTTAAATAGCAGCCTAAGGTATAAAATATACCTAAACTTGGAAGATTCCGTATAAAATATATATTACTTATTTTTTTCGTAATGGCTACGGAACCCTATTTTGGGCGTGTCCGACACGCTCTTGACCGGTTTTTTTAAACTACGAGATGTGTATAAGGTCTCCACAAGTGAAAAAAAAAGACTGCAATGCGGACAACGGGTTTATTATAGCACGATGATGTTCGGTCCTGTTCGGTCAGCATCAAGAGTATAACTGGGTCCCTTGTCGATGGAGACGGTTGTACATACATAGATAAGAACTTCCGGTTTAATGTGTTTGGCGGCGACAGCGATGCCAGCCAAGAGGCCGCCTCCGCCGACCGGTACCAGAATGACATCCGTTTCCGGCAGCTGATCTAAGATCTCCTTTCCTATGGCGCCCGCGGCTGCGATAGCATGAGGGTGGTCGTATCTGAAGAACAAAGCTCATGATTTTACTTTTACTTTATTTGTTCACTCTTAGATTGAAAACTTAAGCATTTCAGTATAATGTCAAACCATGTCATATAGCTCATACCTAACTAGGTATGAATTGTTTCAGTAAAGTGCATTTCTTTGTTCCCAAGCGAGCATGACGCTATTGCGGCTTGTTGTTCGCCATATCGTTTTATGTGGTCTATTTGGACCTCTTGCCCAGGTCGCTTCGCTATAGTGCCTGGTTCAGCGATTGTCCTTAGCGTGTATACCAAAAGAAAAGAAACAACTTCTCTGCTTATACGTGTACTCGTTGCTATGGTATACCTTACCTATTACCTACAGACACACCTCCCCCGTAGTTCAGTTCAGCGCACTACTCTGCGATGGGCAGATTGACTAGCTGAACAATCGTATGTCTAATGTTTTAATGTTATTTTAGAAGAAACAAATCGTCACTACTTTGAAAAAAGCTCTTACCTCAAAATTGATACTTTTCTAAGTGAACTTTATGAACATTATTTCAAAGGTCAATTTTGTTGACGTATTGATTTGAGATACGAGATATTTTCAAAGTAGTGACGAAATGACAAATTCAATTTACCCGTTTAAATACGAAAAATCTTTTTCTGCAGCGATCACAAACGCTTGCCGCTTGGCCTCTGCCATGTCGTTTCCATGTCGTACGACAGTCGCGCCACATTCAGCGCATCTCTCCCCAGTGTAAGGCTGCGTGCGCGCAGGGATCACCACTGTCACTGGCACGCCCAGCTTTTGTCCTTGGTGTGCCAGTGCCTGAACATTATATTTATTAAGTATTACCAAAGTATTACGATTTACAACATTTTATGCCACCCCGTGGAGTAGAAAGCTATAAAATGTTGAGTTCATTATATCGATTCATTATCGATTCCATAAAACCATTAGAATCACTCAAAATTAGTATGAATTTGTTATTAGGGCTTCTTAACACCTAGATTAACACCGAGATTGTGGAAATACACTCATCAATTTTATAGGGAAGTGATAACAATCGCAAAGCGACAAGGAGTTAACGCGACGAGTGACGTTAAAAAATAGTATGATCGAATGTAATATCTACTGATGCAAGCATAAAAATGAAAATGCTCTGGGTATTGTTTGAACCATATTTGAACCAAAATATGTACCATAGCCCAGTTCCCTGTGGAGGCAGTCACGACGCCCGCTTGTTTCTGTTCCGGCGTCAACATCAAGAGACAGTACAGAGCACCGCGTTCATTGAAGCTGAAACCATTTAGAAATATTTTGTACGGTGGAAACTATTGCAATATTATTTTTAGCTAAATATTTACAGCGATACCTTCCAGATCGATGACAAATTTCATTTTTATGGTAAAGTTCCATTTTTAATTCCTTGCACCATTTAGATCGCTATAAGTAATGATAAAACTTTATTATTGTTCTGTAGAGTTGTGTGATACGGTATATCGAAAGTAAAGGAGCTTTTTAAGTTAGGTAAAAATGTTTATTTCAGTAAAATTTGCACATCTCCGATATAAAATACAAAGAGCAAAAGAACATGCAAACGTAAATTAATAAAGTTAATAATTCAGTGATAATAACCACAATATTGGTTTCTGGAATGACTCCTCGGACAACCGATGATGCTTTTATCACCTCGGTGTATGTTATAGTTTTTGGATTGTCTGGGTCGCACCACGGATCAAATTCTATATCCTGCTTCTGAAAATTACAATAAACTAAATTACATAATATAAATATAATAATCAGGGTTGGGTTCGTAAGGACTAGATTGCATAACGACTATATGTATATGTAAGCAAAACGACTTAGTTTCATAAAGATCTTGGTAGCTAAATGTCTAATTGTGCAAACGTCTTAATAGTAGAATGCCTGGGTTTAAGATTGGACTTAGTTATATAATGGTTTGTTCGTATTACGCCAAAATATCAAAATGTTTCAGTGGCAAAACGGCAACGTATTCAGTACTGTAAACAGTAGTTTGTGGAGGAACTCTTTATATCCATAATCCATAATCCATACTAATAATATTATATACGTGAAAGTGTGTGTGTTTGTATGTTTGTCCGTCTTTCACGTCGGAATGGAGCGCCGGATCAACGTGATTTTTGGCTTAAAGATAGTTTATGGGTCAGCTACTTTTATCCCGGAAAAATGCACAGTTCCCGAGGGAAAAGCGCGCGATAACCAAATTCCACGCGAGCGAAGCCGCGGGCAAAAGCTAGTTTTTAATAAATAAACTTCAAAGGTGAGTATCTGGCCACTTAAAATCAAAGATAATGTACGTACTGTTAAAAAATATAAATTTATCTAATATTACCTATGCATGCAATCATGACGTTTGCTACCAGGACCATGCTATTCAGATACTTTGCCTTATGCGTCATTTTGCAGCCAAGACTTTCAATAATTTGGTCGTAAACACTATTAATTAGCCACGAGCTTTACGGTGAAGGAAAACATCGTGAGGAGACCTGAACACCCAATGGTATGTGTGAGTGAAGTTCCCTATCCGCACCGGGCCTCTTATTCTGAGAGGAGGCCTGTGCCCAGCAGTGGGACGTAAATAGGCTGGAACTCTATTAGTCATTTTGCAACTTGGGCGTTATGCCAAGTTGTCGATCGTACAACTAAGACATTCTACTCACTAGGGCGTTCTGCAAAAAAGGCATTGTGCTTACTAGGACACTACGGAATTACGACGTTTTGTTTACATAGTTGTTATAAATGCAATCTAGTCCTTACGAACCTAACCCAATAATCATGATGCCAACTATATCAGCTTACTATTTACAGAGCGATGGAACTGATGGAAGCTTATTTAATAACAACTTTTAATTTTATTTTCTTCGCGTAAGGAACGAAAACATAGGTAGGTATAGTTGGTTTTGATCATGTTTGTCTTGTCCCGCAGCAGAAATAATAGGGCAACTGTAGCGCACATAATGTGAAGTGAGGTAAGCACGACTATGATAAAATAGAGTATAGGATATAAATAGCTTACAGGACACCAGTGGCTGGGTTTGACAAACTCTCGGTTCGCGAGAGTCGCTGGGGACTGTCCCAGGGGCGCTTTGACGTGCTCCGGGGCTTCACTAGAGGCTTTAGGCATAGTTTTTGATTTTGTACTTCAACAATTTTGCTAAAATTGCATTTTATTCCGTCTGATTTCTGCTCTATAAAGTCGCAGAAATATGGTCTGAATGATGGGATGAAAGATGGTATCTACTAATACTCTTTGGATGGTATTTTGACAGCGTTATCAGTTCTATAAAGGTTCTATATTAACTTGGTTCTAACCTTAACATAGTTTTAACACGTAGTGGTTATATTCTCTTTGGTTTTAACATCAAGAAAAGAGGTTCGTATCGTGTCATTAAGGCAAAGAGGAAGGAAGGTACAATCACGCATCAATCACGCGTCAGAAGCGCGTCAGCTATTGACTTCTGAAGATGAGTTGAGTTATGGTTGAGATCTTGTTGAGATTAATATTGTCTATTGCCCTTTTTAACCGTGGTACGGTTGAATTATCTATAAGCTCATTAGAGCCACCCGGCACCCGAACAGCACCGCCTCGACTTTCGGCGTCCACTCGTCGTCGACAGGTGGTCCACGAATTTCTGACTAGGGAAGGTGAAGGGGTGGGTGGCGGGTGGTTATAAGTACTTAAGGTTGTGTAGTCTGTAGTATATGGTATGACAGTATTTGTAAATGCTGTCCACGATGTTTGTTAACTGTATTGATTGGATCTATGAAAGATTTATGCTATGTCTGAATGTATGGCTGACAATAGTGACAATAAACGTTATAGCTAAAAATAAAAGTGATAGTAAAATTGTTTTAATCACAATACATGGCGCAGTCGGTAGGATAATAATGCTCATCCGGACTATGGAAAATTTGTTTTTTCGGTTGTCCGGTGGCGATACCGGTTGGTCGATTGTACGAGTACAGTGGATTAAACAAATTTCTATAGTCCAGCTGGCCGGACTACACAACCGTACCACGGTTAAGAAGGGGTCTATTGGAACAGAAAATAAGATTCCGTACAAATTAATTCGGACATTACGCGAAACTGTGTTAAATTAATCTCAGTATCATTCATTAACCTTCGTCGAAAATGAAATTAACAAAAATCTTTTGGGATAGGTACTTACGCTACCTTATATGTACTTAAATAAATGTACCTATGCTCGTCGCAATGCGTTTGGTGAAGAGGAACTGAAGGTGAAGCACCAGGAGGATTTCCCAACAATTAAAGTTTCTGATGGTTTCTGAATCGGGAAAAGCAATATTTTGTAAAAGATGACGAGCAGAAGACATTAAGCTATTGTACTTAGATTACAGACAGTAAAAACCGCCAAAGAGCGTATCGGACACGCCCTAAATAGGGTTTCGTAGCCATTACGAAAAAATTAAGTAATATTTTTCTAAAGATTTCGTATTTTATACGGAATCTTCCAAGTTTACTTAGGTATATTTTATACCTTAGGCTGCTATTTACTCATAAACTACTAATAATTCTCAAGCAAACTTAGCCGTTATAGTTTTCCTTGAAAGTTTGATCTACTTACTACCATCCTGATTTTTTTCAAATTAATGACTATATTGTGTTCGTCATACTAGCCTTTACCCGTGGCTTCGCATGCGTAAACCGCTAAGCACAGCAGTTGAAATGGAATTCCGGTGTTTCGCAAAAACACCCGTGGGTATTCCCAATAAAAATAAACCGGCCAAGAGCGTGTCGCACACGCCCAAAATAGGGTTCCATAGCCATTACGAAAAAATTAAGTAATATTTTTCTAAGGATTTCGTATTTTATACGGAATCTTCCAAGTTTAGGTATATGTTATACCTTAGGCTGCTATTTAAGAGTAAAACTACTAATAATTCTCAAGCAAACTTAGCCGTTATAGTTTTCCGGGAAAGTTTTATATACTTACTAACATCCTGAATTTTTTCAAATTTTTCCACCCACCGGTTTAGATTTTAGACGGAAGCTTGATTTTAATGAAAATTTGCACTTTAAAGTTGAATATTTCGCAAACAAATCAATGAATCGAAAAATCGTCTTTGCAAACCCCTAATAGTTTTAAAATATCTATCCAACGATACCCCACACAATAGGGTTGGATGAGAAAAATAAATCACCCCCACTTTACGTCTATGGGAGGTTACCCTAAAAAAAAATTTATTTTTATTTTTTTATTGTACCATTTTGTCGGCATAGTTTACATATATAATCGTGAAAAATTACAGTTTTGGGTTCTGTTTTTGCAATTTTGGCTACGGAACCCTAAAAATTATTCAAAAATTGGACAGACTCCAAAAAATCCACGAAAATAACTTTCTAGTGATCTGTTTGATGTCGGTCCCTTAGCATCATGGGCAACCAGGCAGGAGTGGACCTAGTCATTTCGCTTACCTTACCAACATAGTTACATAATTACTATCTTTCTATTGGGCTTCTATTCGTTCCTACTACTTACTGGCTTGTGCAGAGGCACCGACTTCAAACAGATCAGTAGAAAATTTTCAGTTTTTGGACTCGATTAAATTCTTTTTCTGTAAATCCATACTTAATATTATAAATGCGAAAGTGTGTGTGTTTGTATGTATGTCCGTCTTTCACGTCGAAACGGAGCGACGGATCGACGTTATTTTTGGCATAGAGATAGTTTATGGGCCAGAGAGTGACAAAGGCTACTTTTTATCCCGGAAAAATGCACAGTTCCCGAGGAGGGAACAGCGCGCGATAATAGAATTCCACGCGGGCGAAGCCGCGGGTAAAAGCTATTGTTAATATTCCAAGTTTATCTTGAATTGAAGACGCCTAGATTGGTTTGATCTCTGGAGTTAAATGAATTTTAATAATTTAGTACATACATTTCTATTGTTTAAAATAAATAAATAAATATCACGGGACAATTCACACCAATTGACCTAGTCCCAAAGTAAGCTTAGCAAAGCTTGTGTTATGGGTACTATAAGCAACGGATAAATATAATTATATAGATAGATACATACTTAAATACATATTAAACACCCAAGACCCGAGAACAAACATTCGTATTTTTCATACAATCCAAATTGTTTCCAATTTTATTTTACGCAATGAAACTAAATAACTAAACACTATATTTTTAAAAATAATTTATTGAAGTATGTCGGTATTTAGACAAATTTCATAAGTTAACAAACAAGTCGCAACGATTTAACTATCTTGGAGCAAAAATGTAAATAGGTAATTAAAATGGTTCAGCCATATAAAGTGTAGGAACCTGCAATGCTAGTTTACTCTGGAGGGTTATTTAAAGTCGTGTTGAAAACGAAAACAATGTTGATTCCAATTTTATTGAATCAATTTTGTAAGAGAAAATTGAGATTCGTCCATAATATATCTAAAGTCCATTAAAAGGGCTATCAATTTAAGATGAGACACGTGAACGGTAGTATAACTATTTCTGCATGCAAACAGGGTTGGGCGCGAGACAGGGCCCACGCCGTGCCGTCGGGCCTTTGTCCTTTTGATCGCCCATGTCCTGGAAGTAGTACTCTTTATAATTCTTCTTGACACTCTCGATAAGATCCTTAGTGTGGTCCCATCCTCTTGTTTCCGCTATTATCTTTAACTGAAATAAAGGTGTAAATAGAATTAAGGTACTAGTAAATTTTACTCAGAAACTTGTAATTATCATACTCGTAGTAAGGACTGTCACCTAGGATGCGTTCTGTGCTTAAAGGTTCTGTGGTTTCCGATCCGGTTAGGTCATACATTTACAGCATAATAATACATGAGCTGAGCGGCCCTGACCGTACACGCAGAACGCATCTTGTGAGACAAAAAAAGCCGCACATTCGTGCATCATTCTACTGCAAAAGAATCCTGCCATATTATTTATAAATAGCTGATCATATTTTCATCATCATCATCATCATCATCACATCAGACGTAGAATAATATATATCAACTGCTGGACATAAAGCCTCCCCCATAGAAATCCAATTGCTTCTATTGGAAGCGGCCTGCATCCACCGTGAACTCGCATCTTTAACGAGGTCCTCTGTCCATCTCGTTGGTGGACGTCCAACCGTGTTGTTTGGTGGAGTATACATATTTTGCTACTTGGGAACTTACTTCGCAGCTAAACACGTCTCCCTTGACCCAGGCGCGCTCGGGAATACAGTCACGTAGCGTCACGCCGACGCTTGAGAGCAGCGAGCACAGTTCTGCCATGCCTCCTGGTCTATCCGAGACTGTCACCTTCGACATTATAATTTAAATTATATAGGGAGTTACATCCAAGCAAACTTTTTTTCTTATAGACCTTTGTATCATCCTACACGTTGTACCCTCAGTCAGCTTATCTACCTACTTCATGCGCTCATGGAGTAGAGAAGCTGAGCAGCTGATGAAGATGCTTGATAAAGATGGTGCAAATGACTTCGATGCGCTCTTAAAGCAATGATCTATATACTTAATCGCACGCAATATCTTGATAAATTATAATAAAAAGAAAAAACATGATATAGCTGACTGACTGATTCATCAACGACCTGCTAAAACCCTTGGACCGTAAAAATTTTAAAAATTACATAGATTTTGCATTATAATTGTGTATAAGTAATTTAGAAATTCCGCGCAATATAGAGTTCTCAGTGCAAAAAAAAATCTGTATTGTGGCCTCGAAGAAATACGAGTACAGTCAAGGGCAAAGATATCGACACGGCCAAAGTTGCAAAAATATGTATACACGGCCTTAATGTTAAGTGCATAGAGTCGCGTATATATATTTTTGCAACTTTAGCCGTGTCGATATCTTTGCCCTTGACTGTACCTATGTGCTTACTAACGTACAGATATTGTGATGTGTTTACCTTGAACTTGACCAGCCTACCCTCAGCGGCCATGCCACGCTCCAGCGCGCGCGCAAGTATCGTCGTGTCGATGTTGCCGCCCGACAATATGCACACCACCCTGCAGTAGGTAGCAAAACCAGTCGATTTTAAAATTTCATCCTTAGTAATATTATAAGTGCGAAAGTATGTCTATTTGTCTTACATTTTCATGCTTAAACTTCTGAACCTATTTACTTACCTAAATGAAATTTGGTACGAAGATATATTGAGACCCTGGGAAGGACAAAGCGTCAAAGATACCTACTGAAACGCCGCGTAAATACAAGCCTCATGCCGCTTTTGACCCTAAGATACTTTTACCAGCTAATACTGATTGGATTGAAAATACAAACTGAAATATAGATGCACAGAAAAACCAGAAAAATAAGACCAGCACTGGGAATCGAACCCAGGTCCTCGGTATTCCTCGGTAGACCAGCAGTGGTGTAGCGGTATAGCACGCGGTACGGAATACCGAGGACCTGGGTTCGATTCCCAGTGCTGGTCTTATTTTTCTGATTTTTCTGTGCATCTATATTTCAGTTTGTATTTTCAATTTATGTTTTACGGGATGACCGTAAAAGTAAAAATTTGGAATTGAAATTAAAAATACAAAAAGATTCCAAAAAACCAATCTTAATACTGATTGGTTTTTGGCGTCTTTTTGTATTTTTTATTTCATCTCCAAATTTGTTACTTTTCGGGTATCCCGTGAAACCATATCGAAAATACAAACTGTAGAAACTGTAGAAACGTAGTAGAAATTTGGAAACAGGCCAGCCATGCAGGCAGCGACACAGACAGCCCCGGCCCCCTCCACTACGAACCTCTCTTCCTCAACAATGTGCATGACAGCTCGTGCCACCCAATCCTCCTTCACAACCACCTATAAAATTTCAAATTAAGTACTCTGATGTTTTCAATCCCATTACGTACTTTTTGCTCTAATTTAATTATCATCGTCATCATCCCAGCCTACCTACGTCCCACAGCTGGGCAACAGGCCTCCTCTCAGAATGGCCGTAGTTCCCACGCGGGACCAGTGCGGATTTGGAATTTCACACACACCATTAAATTGTTTCGCATGTTTGTGCAGGTCTCTTCGCGATGTTTTCCTTCACGAAAGCTCGTGGTAAATTTCAAATGTACTTACTCTACTTAATTTAAGGAGGGTATATTATCATTATCACTTCGATTGATTTTATTATAATGTTTGTTATGTCAGATTAGTTAGGTCCTATTGTCAACAAGTCAGGATCTGACTAATTATATTTTTTATTAATACTATTTACCTGATTCTTACGCTGGTTCTTCACGGCCTGCAGCTGGTAAAGAGTCCATGTAACTATAAGAATAATCTCACCATTTTGTCTATAATCCCTTTCGCGGTGTGAAAGGCGTTTACTCCAACCATTTGCACGGCCAGACCATCGGCAATCGTTGAGTCAATAGCAACAAAAACTCTTTCATTTTTCCTAAGAGCTTCAACCATGCTGTTCGTTTTGTCGGTTTGGATTCCCTGTATAAATTATTACGGTATTAAATAATGTCTACCAAAGATGTTAGTTACAAGACAATGACGAGGTGTAGGTATCAATATTGTAAGAATAATAATAATAATGTGTAACATGATAATAATACTTTTGCGTGATAAGTGAAGTAGATCAGAGGTTCTCAAACTTTTTTTTCAGTTTCAATATTTTTGGTAGACCCCCTGCTGCTACATTTCTACTATATTCCCAAAACTCCTAAAGCCCCTATTTTTTCGCACCTACGTGGACCCCTGTGGGTCCATCTGGATCACTTTGGGAACTTCTGAACTAGATGAAACGCAATCAGTGAAAATTTGATCTCATTCATCATCATCATCCCAGCCTATATACGTCCCACTGCAGAGCACAGGCCTCCCCTCAGAATGAGAGGGCTTAGGCAGTAGTTCCCACGCGGGCCCAGTGCGGATTGGGAACTTCACACACACCATTGAATTGCTTCGCAGGTTTGTGCAGGTTTCCTCACGATGTTTTCCTTCACCGTAAAGCTCGTGGTAAATTTCAAATGTAATTCCGCACATGAATTTCGAAAAACTCTGAGGTGCGAGCCGGGGTTTGAACCCACGAACCTCTGCTTGAGAGGCCATAGGTCAAACCACTCGGCCACCACGGCACGGCTGAACTTATTATCAAAAAATAAATCAACCAAATATTTTCTCCACACTTGATCTCCAAGAAAACTCAAGGTAACCTATACCTGACTTTTCTGTCTCAAGGTAAACAATAACGCCTAACTTTTCTTTGGGTGTCTGGTAAAAAACTTACATAGATTTCAGTATCAGGCTTAAGGTGCTTGATGGCAACCCCGATGCCAGCGATGAGGCTCCCACCGCCAACTGGCACCAAGACCGCGTCTACTTGAGGCAGCTGCTCTATGATCTCTATGCCCACGGAACCTTGACCTTCTATTACGTTCGGGTGATCGAAGCTGAAGGGAAGTAGTTTGTCAATGAATACATTATATTAAGTAAGTAATTTTGCTTCAACCCGTATTGTTAAATAGAAATGCCCATGCTGTTTGTTCAAATTTCCAGCCTATTCTGTGCCTAAGTCAACCAGCAAACTATCTATTTATAGTAAGTGAATGTCCTGAGCCAGGATATCTTTCCAATTTACTAACATTTGTTAGTACCTAGTACCTACTATTTTCATGCAAGTGCTCACCTCGTCAATTTACTGTGCCCTGACGTGTGTAAAAAAGAAACTTGAATTCTTCGTTACGTCTTTAAAGCGGAAATACTACCTACCATAAGTTATAGATTCCTTACCCATTAATATAAGCCATTTTCTTTTCCTTAGCGATCCCCAAGGCATGATGCCTAGCTTCCAATATGTTGTTGCCGTAAAGTATGAGTTTGGCCCCGTATACTTCACATTTGTTGACTTTTACTAAAGGGGCTCGCTGAGGCATGACTACGACGCATGGGATGCCCAGCGCAGTAGCGTGGAAGGCTAAGGCCATCCCATGGTTGCCGGTGGTTGCTGCGATTGCGCCAGCTTTCTTTTGATCTTCTGACAACATCATCAACGCATTGCGTACCCCGCGCTCCTTGAAACTATAATGAGAAGTATAAAAAAGCATCTTAGTGCTTTATTGGGTCACTTGTTAGTAACTGACTTTGAAAAAAAAGAACAAGATTCTCAATCCAACTATTTTCGTGAGCCAATTTCAATGATTCTCTTAATCATGATGGTTTAAAATAATGTTCAATAACGATATTTGAATTACCGAGAAGAGTGTAGAGTAGCTCCAGTTGAACATTAATAATCTCAATACACCTTACCTGTCTTTTTGTTAATCACGAATATACAAGCACTACCTATCAATATCATCTGTTTATAAATTATGTTAACGTCAGCTGTTTACCTTCCGGTATGCTGTAAAAATTCTTGCTTCAAATACAACTCCATGCCCAGTTTATCAGACATGTGGGCTCTCTGTAAAGCAAATATGGCAAGTTTTAGCTAGGTAAGTACTTGCAGATATTAAAAAAAAATGTTGAGTTGTACTAACCGAGCAAGAAGTTCGACAGACCGCCCCGACGATACGTCGCGACGCCGCCAGAATGTCGTCATACTTTATTTTCCGAGGGTTACTCGGGTCACAATTTTCATCAAAATCTATATCCTAAATGAATAATAATATAGGATGTACATAATTGTTATATTAATTTATCATTGCTTTACTAGTTTAGAGCGGAAATTATAGAGCCGGCCTTGGGGTACAGCAAGAGGAGCGGTCGCTCTGGGCGCCAGATGCTAAGGGGAGCCAGTTCCAGTGCAAAATAAAATTTTGATGGCGTCGAGAGGCGGGGAGCTTAGGTGATGTAGGCAATTTCACTCTACCTTAATCAAGGGCTAAAGCCCTTTATTTATTATAAGTAGGTAGGTAGTAAAGTTTAGTGGGTAGCGAAAGGTATTTTCTTACGTAGTTAGACTATTAGCGATACACTTTTGAGTTTAAACTAAAAAATTAACTGCTTAACTTACATCTTTATTCATTTTTGAAAACCAAAGATCTTTGTATCTTACTAATAATTTATTATAATCATTATAATTTTACAAGGAAACAGTATATTTTTAGTGTTTTAAAATTTTATAGAAACATGACAGACATACTTCGGCCAGACAGTGGTCCTTCAAAATTATTTTTCTTTTTGTGTCAATATTTGATGAACAGCAAAAGAGGTGATTTAGAGACAGGTTCTTTGCATTTGAAGTGGGATCCCCTGTCTCAGCACTGTTTTAAAATTATAACGAGTACTTATTAGAAAAAAAATGTTTTGGGATGTTAATGTTAACTGAATATAATGAACAAAAAAAAATTAGCTGTTTTCAATGCCCCAGGCCCCAGCCTACATGCCAGGACTACATGCCAGGTGACCAAGAAATTTAAGTACCTAGTTACAGCCAGCATTAGAAGTGAATGAGCAGTTACGGTGCTCAAAATACTCTACACACGACTCTATACTGACAAGGTAATAAAAGTGTTTAGATCATTTTGAGCACCACAACTGCTTATCTCTATTTCTGCTGTAGACTGTACTTATAAGTATTAAAAGTACCTACATTTTAGTAAGGTCTGTGTTTTTCGGTTTAGATATTATAGAGGAAGTATTGTACAAGCCTTAAGGCTGTCTCATATGCCTAGCCCTAATCTTAAGCTCTCTGAATATGAGCCTATATTTTATCGCATGACAGTCACTACTTAGGCTTTAAGGAGGAAAGATTCTAAGTACTACTGGTTGCATTTGGAATGATTGGTTAAAACAGTTGCTAAATGTAAATTAAGTACCTACCTATACTGTTTGATCGCGATAGAAAATTGCTTAAATCATTAAGTGTACTTAAGTACGAGGTTTTGCAAAAGAACCAGCGCCGCTGAATAGCTTTAGGTTATAAATATGGGAATGGGATACAATACACTGATCTGGATTCTGGACTTCCTTACAACTGAAACGCCATAATTATAGGCTCCAAAAATATTTATTGAAACAATTATATCACAGATCTTAAGGTACATTCCAGATCTAAGAGTCGTTCTTACCTTAAGTATTTAAATAACTAACTTGCCTTACCGCATGAATACCTTCTATGAATATACATATTAAATGTACTAAGTATAAATCTTAAAATTATTATTAAATACTTATTAAAAAAATTAAGGCTTGTTTCACCAGTCGTAGATACATTTTATGTCACAAATATCAGCTTCAGTGATGCCGATCTGTTTGTTTGCCGGATTAAAGAGACACGCGTGTCCAATATTTCCTGATAATCTAGCTGACGAATTAAATATAATATATATATATATATATATATTTAAATCCTGACTCGGTAACTCGCCCGCGTGGCGTGCTTATTTCATGCCATCTAATAAAGGTCACAGCTCATTACAGCCACCCGGCATCCGACCAGCACCGCCTCGCTTCGAGCAGTTAGTACTCGTATTCTCATGTGGATTTGTATGGGTATGCATGCGCTCACTACATCAACTCCCTAACATCACCGGATCGCCTCCCTCGCGAGGTTGCCACGCGCGGACGGCGAGTGGACCACTCGGTGATAGCTAGAAGCCCGCTGCTCGCCGCCATAGTGACTCTAGGAAATTCGAAGACCACGCGAGGACCACTCGTTGTCAACGCGGCGTCCACCCGTGGACTACCTGTCGACAACGAATGGACGCCGAGTCGAGGCGATGTTGGTTGGGTGTCGGGTGAGCTGTGACCTTTATAGAGCAGCACTGCGTGAGGCGGGTGAGCTGCCCTATACTGCGAAGTGCAAAATTCGAACTACGTATATCTTGCCGGCCCGTTATTTAATACGAGAGTGAGAGGGACTTCCATTTTCGAATTTCGTAGTAGCCCCCCAGCACGCCGCGTGGACGCTCGCTCCGTACCCGCACGTGTTAGCGGAGGCTCTTAGTAATTTACACGTAATTCTTCTAAAGTCCCGAAACTGCCTGCGTGGGCTCTAGTGCGAGACGTTGTCAAGCGAGTCGCAGGGCCGCAGGGCTTCGTCGTCGCCCTCGCGCGAGAAGAACCACTCCCGGTAGGTCATTGCAATCAGCGCCCGCAGCTCGTCGGTGTGATCGGGGCCTCGTGTCTCACACACCACTTTTACCTGCATGAAAAGATAACTAGTAAAAATCGTTCGTTTCGATAAATAACGCACAATACAATAATTAACAAATTAACCCAAAGCGGTTATATTAGTTAGGTTTTTCTCTTTTTTGTAAATATTGTATTTTGTTTCTTTTCACAAATAAAAGATAACCTGACCTAACCAACAAAAACTTGGAAAACCCCCGACTTTGTCACTTCAAAGTTAAATATCTCAAAAACGGCTACACCGATTTTGATGAAATATGTCTAAAAAACATCGCTAGAAAACCTGCTTTTAAGTAAAAGAAACTGCATTCTTATCGGTTAACCCGTTTAAGAGCTACAGTGCCACAGACAGACACACGGAGCGGTCTCAAACTTAGAACACCCCTCATTTTGCGTCGGGGGTTAAAAATAATTTTGGAAAAGCTGGTCTACAATTCGCGGAGTAATCGGTGAACATAGTTACATAAAAAAACATACAGTCGAACATGGAACCTCCCTCCTCCTTTTTTTTGAAGTCGGTTAAAAACCTAGGGCTCAGAGTTTCCCTCCATAGCACCTTCCCTATGACCATGGCCCATGCAATTGCATAACAAATTACTTTAGAGCAACGCGGGCTTCCTACGGAAGGGAGTAGCCATTCGCCGCGTTCCCCTCTGTCAAAGTACAAGCCCAACTGGGCATACGAAAAAGTAAAACCGACTCCAAAAAAATAACAAAAAATGGAACCGACTACAAATTCCTTGAAAATATTTGGAGTCGGTTTTACTTTTTTGTTAAAAAAATTTTTTATTTCTCACTTTTTAGTGATTCGTAGCCAAAGTACATCTCACAACGATTCCATGAAGCCCAAACACGGCTTAGTTACGTTGTTTTATAACAGAGTTCCGTTGCCTACCTTCCGGCTTCAGCATCAGATCAGTTCAAAAGAATCATTAACTTAAAGCTCCTTTTTAGTCGCTTATCTAGGTATATTAATAATGATCGTTTATAGACGAGCGAGCATTACTTAGATTTCACGAGTTCCATTGGTCATCTACGGTCTTCTTCATCAGGTCCAGTTTACCAAATGATACTTTCTGAATGTAAATGCTCATTTTAATGCTAAAAATGCCAAAATCGCCATAGGTGTGCCTATAATATTTGAGGTTTGCCCTCGATTTCCCTAGGATCCCATCATCAGATATTGACAATGGGACCACCTCAGAAGAGTATCCTTTTGAATAAAAAAATAATTTTGAAAATCGGTCCACAATTGACTGAGTAATCGGCGAGCATAAACAAAAAAAAATACAAATATTGGAACATAGAACCTCCTCCTTTTTTTGAAGTCGGTTAAAAACAAGACTCGCTCGGATTTCAAACTAGACCGAAACGAGTCGCGCGAGTGAACGCTGCAGTGCTAAAAATGCCGAATTGTTCAGTTTTCTGCTGTAAAATGCTGGGACATCAAGCTTGCAAAAAGATGGTGTTACATTTCACATGTGAGTAAATTGTTATCGTATTATTGCTATTTACACAACAATCATACATTTTATCACAATATTATTGTCGGATTCTTTTACCAACATCGAGTCCGCTAATCCGTACAAATTTCGGATCGGTCAAGCGATAAATCCGACTTTTCGCCGATGAACAACTTTGTGATGTTACTGTCAATGTGTGAGTTTTGAGTCATCTGTACACGAATTATTAGTGTATTGTTGGATTATTTATGTGTTAACGTCGTCATTACAGTCAGTTGGCAGTTTTGTTTTTGCATGTAAGTGTGCGGAACTGCACTTGTGTGCACATTTCCCCCCGCAACAAACGCCAGAACTATTTTAAAGGTAATCTACCGCTAAGGCAAGCAAATAGTATTAGTGAATTTCAATACATAAATTAATACTATATATTAGCTTGTAATTTGTTATGCAATTGGGCCCATGAGGCTCTGTTTATGTAGAGTCCTTGTAGAGAGCCCATATTTTTTATCTAAAGTAGAGTAACTAAGTCTAAAGAATCAGTAAGTACGTATTTAACATTATGAAATATATTGGTGATATTTTACAAGCTTTCTTGTAATAATATTTATGCTACTAAAAATCTTAAAGGTCATTATGCCTCAAGTAGCAGGAGGCGATAAGATTATTTAATTACTAAGCATAAAAATATTCTTAATTAAAAAAATATCTATTTCGGGAGTTTATTGCCCTATTATTTACTAGCGTAGGGATGTCGGAAGCCCGGCCCGTGGACGATTTTAGAAGACTTTATTTAAATGTTTATAAATGCGACATCCTAAGAATCTTGTGTGGGCAGGCTTGCTCTAGCTTACACACGCAATAACTATTATAACTTACAAAGCTTATGATAACTTACAAGACATAGCTCAATCTCCGTTCAATACATAATAATAACACTTTAGTCGCTTACGATAGCTACGTCTGTGCAACAAATGTGTGTTCATGCAGCTCCTCACCACCACCACACAATACTCAACTAGAGTTCTCTCTCCAGAGTAACAAAACATAACCGTTCACCATGCTACCAGACTAATCAGACGTTATAGCCGCTTGCCATTTCAATATAGAATGCTGAATGTGTGATGTTATAAATCAACGCACGTAAAAAGAGCTCCTGGCGACATGCCTGCGCAGTGAGCGAAATACGGACCAAATTGGCGGCGGAGCAGTGGCGGACGCAGGCGCGCGCGCGGCCGTCACGCCATTGACTTGTTAGTTGACAGATGCGCAAAGGTATCCCCTCCACTAGCCACCCAGAGCTCTTTTTACGTGCGTTGACTCGTATACCTATATCCTAGATCTTAAAGATACCTAAGTAATTGGGATTTAGGTTGGTTTAAAGAAAGTATCGCAACCAGAAGGGATGCCTTCTACGACTCACCCTAACGCTGAATATATCCCCGCACACCCACGCTCTCTCCTGTATGATGTCCTTGATGGAGACGCCTATCGTGGCAATCAGCTTGCAAAGTTCGGCGATGCCTCCCGGGCGGTCGCTCACGGTGACTTTGAACTTGACGAGACGGGATTCTGCTGCCAGCCCCCGTTCCAAGCAACGACCCAGGATCGTGGTGTCGATGTTGCCGCCTGAGAGGATGCAGACCACCCTGCAGTAGAAAGGAAAGAAAAATTAAGTAATATTACTTACAATGTATGTACCGCTAAACCCGGCTTACAATATGCGCTTTCATGTGGTCTAAATCAGTGTGGGGATGGGTCACACACAATAGAGATATCTCTCTCCAGGCGTGTTATGGCTAATGGCGGAACCCAAGTCCGAAGAAAGAGCGTCCGAAGTTGTACTTGTGGTGTGTTGTAGTTGTGTTGTCAGTTGTTGTCGTTGCATACGAGTTGAGATACTTTGATAGCGCGATGCAGGATGTTGCAGTTTCCATATTTGATCACTAAATGGTACTAGGAGTCGTTACGAGTACACCAGACCAGAGTTTTATTACCTAGATTTTGTGACTTCCGCCGAGTTATCTGCATTAAGATAAACATTTACTATTCCGGCATTTTAAGGAATATTTTAGAGGGTTGTATTCAATCTGCATTGGATCAGTTTTTGTCACTATGGTGCATATTTTATTTATGGTATTAATTACTATTTTCCCAAAAGACCCTTTAGCGCCTCATGCAAATCCCACCCTAGGCAGACATCACGATCTACTCCCCCCCCACCCCCCATCTCTTCAGTAATTGAAAGATTTCCATGCATGTTCTTCATTCCATGTGTGATATATACTACTAAGATTCTCATTTACGTACTGCTATATTATAGTAGTCTTGTTTTATGTACATTGGTCTACACACATGTCTAATTTAACTTCACGATTAAGAATGACGAATCTTACTTCACCGTGATACAGTTTATAACTAGTACCATCATTAATACTCACCTACAACATATGTAC
Source organism: Choristoneura fumiferana (assembly GCF_025370935.1). Lineage (NCBI taxonomy): Eukaryota > Metazoa > Arthropoda > Insecta > Lepidoptera > Tortricidae > Choristoneura > Choristoneura fumiferana. The sequence continues at coordinate 6,447,788 of NC_133482.1, read as the reverse complement.
CTACTTTAGACTCATTGTAAAACCGATAAGTAAATGTACTGTATCCATTTCACTTTCACGTCATTGTAGTTATAAAATACATTCATACTCATACCTACCCTTTAAAACAAAGCCGTCCTTCTTACTCGTATTTTATCATCTCTCCACACAGCAATTCATTATCAAAAGTTTGCGCTGAACAATTTATTCCAGATCAAACTGCTTTTAAATGATAGGGACATGATACTGTCTACTGCGTGTTTATTTGTTTATCTAATTAAACTACTTAAGTACTCGATACGATACGTATACATACACGTTGATAAAATGTGCTGGTTGTCATCGTACAGTGACATGATACCGCAACTGAGACTTCATTTTCAGGAAGATACCTACTTTTTTACACTGTGTCATATCATAAAATAAATACGCAAGACCTAAGCAGATATGAATGGGCAAGTTTGACTGATCAACATTTTTAGAAATAATAATAATTTAAGTACTCGGCCAACACTATGCTGAGCTGGGACCGCTTCGCGATTTCGCATATTGTTTTATTTTTTTAATGTATTTTTATTATGTTTTATATACGTGCGAAGAGCGAATAATTTTTTCTATTCTATTAAGTACTTTTAGAAATAAAGTGCCCAAAAGTTTTATTTTCTTAAATTTAAATATAATAATAGTAGGTAACAATAACATTGATTCGGTCGTCCTGAGTTGTCCTAATCACACCTTAGGGCTGGCAGTCCCAGTGAAGCTTGAAAAGAAAGACCTAGGCGCTCCGCAATCGTCCGCGAAAGTCTGTTGAGGTTGCAGGTTGCAGCACACTTATTTATGCTATGAAATCCATGCTTGTAAGTTTCGGAAAACATTCCTGATGCACTACTGCAATGACGCAAGAGTCGTAAAGCCGAGTTTAGACTTGCAAGAAAAATGCAAGTTGCATTACATTGCGGCGCTCGATTGCCCACTTCAAACTCGTTGGCTTTGCGGCCTCGCAATGTAATGCAACTTAACCTAAATCCCATTTTTATATTGGATGCGCAGGCACCGTAAGCTATTTGAGTAAAGCTTCGGTTTCCTAGGATCGATCAGAGATAGACAACGTTCCATAGTGACGTCATTCACCGTTTTATTACGGCCGCTATATGGACGGCACCGCAAGACACACACAAGACACACGCAACCCTAGGCTAGGGCCACTAAGATGAAGTAAGATGTTGTCACTTACTTCTTGCCAGCAAGTTCGGGCACTAAGCCAGCCATGATGGCTGCGATGCCGACTGCGCCGCCGCCTTCCACGACGTACTTCTCTTGCTCGACGAGCATCAAGATTGCGCGCGCGATCCAATCCTCAGGCACTGCGATCTGACGTCATCAAAAACATTAATCTTATTCGACAATGACGGCACTGAGTGGCACTGAGCTTCGATGGATAAGGCTGTAACATCCGCCAGAGATTTTGTGAGGATGGAATCTGCCAATATTTTATGCACAAATAATTTTCGAAGCCTCGCTCAGTCCTGTTGGTGGATTTTTGGATTCGCACATCTTTGGAGGATGTGCAGCCAGGGAAATGAGTATCGTACATAATTAAGTAAATAAAAGCAAGAAACTTTAGTGTCTGTGCCTTTGGCCCTTATGGCGCCTCAACTAAAAAAAAGAGTATCTAATAGGCTTAATAGGATAGGATTAGCCATCTAGCTAGGTAATGCCAGAGTCCATGTGCCTTTGCATTTTACAAATTATCGTGTAGGTAAGTAAACTTAGGCATCGCTAATTTTCTGCTTAAATAAAGGGGAGACTGTGGTTCAGTAAAACTCGACATACACTTTATATTGTCAGCGCCGGCTCTAGCCCTCCAAGGGACCCATCAAGGTAGAGCAAGACAGCCTCTCAAAAGGCGCCATTTTGCAATGGAAACTGGAAAATACCGCTCCTTGCCACCAGGCGCCTGGAGCGACCGCTCCTCTTGCTCTACCGCAAAGCTGGCACTGTATATTTATTGTACATTCATTCCTATACTCGTAGTATAAATGTACCTAAGGATAAAAGGATGAATATTTATTTCTTACCATTCTGTCGATGAGCGTCTTCGAAGTGAAGTAAGCATTATATCCGACAGTGGGTACTGCGAGACCGTCGGCCAATGTTGAGCGAATGTCTACGCTCTCTGGCTGCCCCTTGTTTATTGCCTCTGTCATGCTAGCGCACTTTTCGGACTCCACACCCTGAGGGCAAGTATAAAATATTAAATGTTTCTATAATGTAACTTACCTGCTGTTTTTTTTCTTCACAGTTCAATAGCGAGAGCTCAGAGTGGTAAAAGATTTCGAAAACAAATAACAAGTTCACCGAATTGCGGTGACGGGTTAGTACTGGCCACCCTTTCTAAAATGTATTCGATAGTCAGGTATATCCGCGTTGTAAATGTTAACACCTTCGCTGCCGTTTGTTCAGTTAGCATGAGTATAGATAGAGTATAGGTATACAGATGTTTTCCAACCATTGACTTATATTTTACGTTAGTACATATATATCGATGAGCACAACTAAGCGTAGGTATCAAGGAAAATGAACTTATTCGACCTCTGCATGTCTTCATAAGATATTGGCTGCGTTATGACGATACAGCTAACTTAAAAATCTCGCAATTCAATATATTTTATTTATGTCTAAGATAACTAAGTCTGGGTAGCCACTAATTAGATAATTAACGAATATCGCTAACTACAAAAAATAAAGTAGGTGCGATATTACCAAGCTGAGCAAATGGCGTATTTTCAATCATCGTCTTATCAAATGACCTATGACACATTAATCTATGAATGTTTATATCATTGCAAAACTATTGCAAAATTAAATATCACAACCATAAAACTGGTCATGTCAGTGCGCCGAGTCAAGGTGTTTTCAAGAGTGAAATTGATCAAAGATTATATGGAAATTTCCTTTCGAAGAGACAGTTACAGTCTCTTTTTTAGGTACATTTTACCGTAAACAGAAAAATATATAGAAACCGTCTCGATGGCAAAGGGCAAAAAATCTATGAAGTAAGTATAGGTAAGGGAATCTATTTTTTTTGGCTGTTTCATAATTAAATAAAAATGAACCCTTGGGAAAAGTACTTCAGGGCAAAAAATATTCATCCTATAACTTTTAGTTAGGTACTTTTCAAATGTATTCGGTATACCCTACCTATGTCATTCTGTATTGGTTGAAAAAAAAAACCGGCCAAGTGCGAGTCAGACTCGCGCACCAAGGGTCCCGTATACATTTGTAATTACGGACAAAGTGCAATATCGACTTTATAGCAATTATAGAACCATTAAATCAAATATAATCAAGTCACGATGACTTGCGGCATATTTAGTACTTACGTCTTTAGAACTTCGTATTTAGCTATAATATGTTGAATTATAATTACTAGCCTCCTACTTACGTAAATTAGAACATGGGGCTTCAAATGCTTGATGGCAGTAGCCGTGCCCGCCAGCAGGCCGCCGCCGCCCACCGGCACCAACACTGCGTCCACATCAGGAACTTGCTCTATGATCTCCAGGCCCACCGTCCCTTGCCCGGCCATTATGTGGGGGTGATCGTATCTAGACGTACAGGACCATTATCAATACAATACAATACAAATATTCTTTATTGCACACCATAAAGCAGTAAAGCATTATCATCAGATAAGTATGATAATTAAGGTGGAAGCAGGTGGTAGGACCTTCTGCAAGGTCCGCCCGGATTGCTACCACCATCTTGCTAATCCTGCCGTGAAGCAGCAGTGCTTGCACTGTTGTGTTTCGGCGTGGAGAGTAAGACAGCCGGTGACATACTTGAGGTATCCCATTGGCAACGCATGTGCAATACCCCTGGTGTTGCAGATGTTTATGGGCGGTGGTGATCTCTTACCATCAGGAGACCCACTTGCTCGTTTGCTATCCAGCCCTTCATAATAAGGGCCTCCAAACAAATTGTTATACGGGGCAAGGTACGCTACCCCACTGGTACATTAAAACGTATAATCGTAAGTACCCATTTATGTAGGTAAGATTCCTTTCCTTGGCCAGCACCATGGCATGATGCTTCGCCTCCGTCATATCGTGACCGTGTATGACGACCTCCGCTCCGAACGACCGGCATTTCTGGATCTTCATGATTGGCGCAACATTCGGCATGACCACTGTGGCTGGGATCTTGAGAAGCTTAGCGTGGTAGCTGATGCCCTGGGAATGGTTGCCCAGGGAAGCGGAGATGACGCCCCGCTGGCGAGCTTCAGGCGAGAGCAGGATCATCGCGTTGCGAGCCCCGCGCTCCTTAAAACTGTTGGAGTTTACCACAATATGAAAAAAACACAGAGAAATAATAGCAGGAGGAATATAACTGTCATAGTTACTAAATGAAAAGACTGTAACGAACTAATCGAGTTATTTTCTCAAAAAAGGGTTCTTGCAAAAATTGTGCTTCAAAAAATTATTAGGTATATATTATCCGTAATTTAGTAAAAATATGAAAACACTAAATGTGCATATTAGCAGCTTAGGAAAGGAGAACAAGTGGATCGATTATAGAAAATACAAATCTTATTACCTAGTAGTTTAAAGATGTGCTCAGTAAAACAGATTATTTTTGCACAGATATTTAATAAACATGGCCCGCGTCAGGCCAAGTTCTCCAAAGATTGAACAAAATCTTACCTTCCAGTGTGTTGGAGAAAGTCGTTTTTAAGATAAATCTCCATGCCATATTGAGAAGATGTGTGCGATTTCTGGAACAAAATTTAAATGATTAGGTACTACTAATTCCTTGTAGTGCTACCAGCGCCGGCTCTGGGGTAGAGTAAGGAGCGGCCACTCTAGGCGCCAGATGGCAGGGGTGTCGCTTACTAGTTTCTAGAGCAAAATAAAAAAAGAAAAAAAAATGATGGCGCGTTTTGAAACACGCAGAACTCGCAGAAGCGGCGTAAAAAGTCTCGCTCTACCTTAGTCAAGGGCTAGAACTGGCGCTGAGTGCTACATACATCGTGTAAGTAGGTACCACTTTTTACCTATAAAACATTACCTGTATTGATTGACTCATACACCGTAAGCAAGTCGATCCATAATATCTTCTGTATAATAAAACTGGGAGGAAAAACCGTTGCCTACCTTAAGCTGGCTGTACGGTCAGCATCAAAAGTAGCTGGTTACTTTTTTACTCTGTCACATTAACACATTTGTCAATCTTGTATGGCACTAAGTACGTGGTTGTAAAACGGCAAAGTACAATAAGTAAGCAGCTACTTTTGATGCTGACTGTACTTTAATGCAACACATACGGCGCGGCGGCGTACTTAATTGATTCAGATGCTACTCAAGGGGGTTTTCGACAGAATTATTAGATCTTATCCATCTATACCAACAAAACTGACAATTTAAGGCAAAACAAAGCGATATTCTATTTAAGTAAAATAAGTTTTTGGTAAAAATTTCGTATTTACTTAATATAAGTTTTTTTTTGTTGATTGTACTTTTTGTTGACTCTACTTGCGTTGTCAGGTTGTCACTCAATCTACATTTGCATACCAAATTTCAAGTCGATGCCAGTTCCGTCCTGCGGAGACGATCCGGGCGGAATACCAGAATGTCACTACCAGATTATTATTGTACCTACCTATTCTCACGCAATTTACCTAAGTACCTATGCCAAATTTTAAGACAATCCAACCACTGGAAGTTGGTCGAATTTAATTTGCAAGATTTGACCCGCACATACATAGATACATACAAGATACATTGCAAATTAAATAAAAGCTTTTAATTTAAAATTACTTACCACGCATGGCGTTTTTACTATCCCGCTCTGTATTCTGTATGCAGCAGCCGAGACATCTTCAAAAGAAATCTTCTGTGGTTTCTCCTTGTCGCACATAGGGTCGAACTCAATCGGCTGCAACACCATCGTTATTGTAAGCTTAAGATTCTATTGCATATTTTGACCACACCCGATGGCTCTTCGAGCAGTAATGATAAATCAAAGAGAGCTCCCGTTATCTTAAGATAAATAGGTAGGTATGTCTTGTAATTAGAGGGTTAAAGGGGCAATGAGTTGTTTATACAGCCAGTCGTTGAGAGCAGAGCAGGGGGATGAATTTTGAATAGACTTGTTATACTATTACTGGAAAATAATAGTGATTTTACTAGAAAACTCCAGCTGGTTTTCAGTAACACACGGAATGCACCTTTTTTGAATGGTTATTTAAGGATCGTTTACGTCCGTTATTCTGCTTCTGCATGCTGCTTAGATGCTGAAACTTGAATGTGATAACTATTATGTAGTTTTATGAGAGCTGTTATACATGTATAGAATTTCCCTCAATAGTTTTACTTCAGACACAATACTTAGCAAAAATATTTTAATTGCACATTCAAGATTCAAATAGAAGCAGTTCATTCAAGGAATATTGTATCTTAATTGAAAAAAGAAGTAACCAATTACCTAATTATATTTGTTAGTAACAAAAATATACATAAAAATACATTAAAAATAGACTAATTTAAAAATATTAATAAAAGTAAAACAAACTAATAACTAAACTATAACTAAAAGAAATTTGAAAAAGTATTTTGAATAAGGACTTACTCGGTGCGCTGAGCTGTTGTGCTCGCCGCACTCATCAATTGTGGTGTACATATACCGTTCCATTTCAAAATTGGCTTTATTTAAATTAAAATAAATGATAACAGAGTTTGACTGCTTACTTATATTGTTTTTACACAAATGACTCGATAGCACGTTACTTTAACTTATAATGTAATTTGATCGATAACAAAGTTATAACAACTCAGTTTCACGGAGGCCTATTCGTTGTTTTTAGATAGTTTAAAATAAAATGATATTGATTGAAGATCTTAGTAACTTTAGTTGTCTTTCTGTTCATACAAAACAGCAGAATCGTCTAATAGGTACAACAGTATTGAAAAATGTAACATGAAACCTTTAATAAATAAATTTTACTCAAAATAATTTATTGTTGTTACAAGCTTGCTTAATATATCTTTGTTCTTCTATTCTAAGTCGCTACACTCTGAATCTTCACGACGACTATCTTAGGAAGATATGTAGAAGTTTCCCCTTTTTACCCGACTGCGAAGAAGGAGGGTTATGCGTTTGACGCGTATGTAAGTATGTATGTATGTCTATTCCTATGTCTGCTCGTAACTACTCAACGGCTGAACCGATTTTGATAAATGATACTTGATTGGATTCGTCTTAATAACGCGAGTGACACTGGGTACATGAAATTCTTAAAAAATCGAAATGGCGGATTTTTGGTGCCAAATTGTAAGTTTTCAAAAAATGTTTTTTATTCAAACCTATCGAGTGGGGTACCACATGAAAGCTAATAATTAGCCCATTCTAAAAATATATGGGTTATAACCGTTTTAATATACCATTTTCACAGAAAAGTGTGAAATAAAACAATAAATTAAAAAAAAAAACAAAAACCCGACTGCCTTTAAAAATACTAAAAAGAAGAAAACAAGTCTAGTGGGTTAGAACTTTGTTAAGTAGCTATGTTAAAGTTCAACAGTCGGGACCCATTTAAATCGTGACGCTCAAAAATTCTTACCTAATGGGTCCCGACTGTTGAACTTTAAGTTAGCTACTTAACAAAGTTCTAACCCACTAGACTTGTTTTCTTCTTTTTAGTATTTTTAAAGGCAGTCGGGTTTTTTGATTTTTTTTAATTTATTGTTTTATTTTCCACACATTATGCCATACCTATTACATTTTTTATCTTCCCTGATGACTAAGAAGGAATGCTTGGCTTATGTTTGCCCGGAACGAAATCCTCCCACTTTTCCAACTATTATACGTACTTCTTCAGCTGGGTGCATAACCTGTAGCAGCATAGGTCGGTGTTCGCTCCGAGTTTATCGTGGAAAATATGTGTACCTAAAGCAGTTGATAGCCGCAAATTAGGACCAAGGCAATAGATTTTACGATATTACTTATATCGATGGGTTATATCATCAGGCGGATTGGAACAATACAAGCAGTGAGTCGACAGGGGCTGAAGAAACGAAAAGGAAGAAACAAGCCACTATGTAGTCACCACAGAAATAAACAGTCATATCATAACATAAGGAATGCCATCCATTCAATACATCTAATAAAAACCGCACCTTTAATTTGAATAAGTGCCGATCACGTGTCGATAATGGATGTGTGCTATAGGTACGTTGGTCAGTCAGTTTTTTTAAAAGATTTGCTTTTGTTTTTTGATCAAATAGCCGGGATTCCAAAGGTACCTAAACATTTGTGCATTGTTGGCGTTCGTATGCTAAATCCTATATTAGGTAAGTACTCTGTCAAGATGTGGACTGATTGACCCTTGTCCCTAAAGCCAAGGAGTCTCCTGCCTGCCGGCTTGGCACTGATAGCTGAGAAGACATTGAGTCCGGTTTTGTCATATTTGATAACTTTTATCTGTTTGTTAAAATTGAAAAGTACATGCATTGATTGTCAGAAATTTCCATTCATTGATTTATGTGGTTGTATGAATATTTATTCCTTTTACTATCTGGTTTAAATTGATTAAAAAAATATCTCATTTCATTTCATTTCAAGTGATTGTCATTATTATTGTCACAACGCTAGTGTCAGTGTCATTTCATGACTGCCACTCAGTGTTGCAAAAGTTCCGATTTATCGGGAGATCTACCGATTTCGACTCTTCCCTTCCGATATCCCGATTTAGCGACCCCGTCTCCCGATTTTCTACATTTCGAACTAAAGTAACAGTATTTTTCACATTAAAACAATACACAGGGATTGTGGCGACGTCCTTACGGGGTTCATGGTATAGCTTCGCAATATACCTACAACTATCGCCATATACTAGTTTAATAATATGATCATCAGATGAACACTGTTCGTGAACTTTAGATATAACTCTTAGATCATTTAATCTCGTTTACTATCACATACCCTCAAGTTGGATATGTGAGGAAATCGGGCTTCCGCCCACTGGCCTCCCAACAAATCCCCTCACAGCCAGCCCAAACCACCAGAACCAACACACGGTTCAATACAAAGGTTTGATTACATTTAGTTACTATGAAAGCTCAACAAGCAATCTAGTCATACAAACTTTACTTATCACGATTAGTGTTATTCTCTTGATCATATTGCTTTATAACGGACATTAGATATGTAAGGAAAAGCTTAAGGAACTCACCAGTGATTGTTCTCTTACTGGATGCACTAACGTAATGAGCAACTTCTTTCCTATCCTCCTTACATACTCTTTATTCAAGTTAATGTCCTATTCCGTTATCAGTCCCGCCTTATTTTCGACTGTTAAAATTCAAACTAGTGACAGCTGTCAGGTGCCATAAAACAATTACTTTATTATACTGCCAGTGTTACCAATACAATGTCAATTACAGTTTAAAGTTAGCTCACCTTCAGGCATAATTCGCGCTTAGCCGCGACACTCCCAACGGCGAGAGATTTGCTGACAGACATTTACAAAAGAATAAATAATTGACGCGTCCATTCAGCAATCTTTTCCTTTGCCTTTATCGCTGCGTCTATCTTCTTTCTGGTTGGTTCACCTTCAACACCATCATCACCGCAAGATGATGTGTTCATTAGCTCCTCTCCATTATGAGCAACTTCGTCTACGACAGCTGCTTGACCGTTATCATCAACGGCTTCATCCACTGCCACAGGCACATCACCAACATTAGAACCATCCCGTGCTTCAGGTTGTTCGGGAATCAAAGGCTCAAGTTGGATTGGTTCAACATCAAGATGTTCTGTGGTCTCCTGATTATCTGTAGCATCTCGGTTGCCGTTTGAGCCAGTAACCTCCGGCTGTTGTGTCACTATCCTACTGATCACTTCTCGAGCTGGGGCAGCATCAGTTTCCAGTGGGTATAGATGGCCGATTGAACGAGTGAAATCAGAGCTGCCAACCCCTGACTATCGCTGTTCGGCATTCTCCGTCACTTCCTCGAATCAAGGAAACAATTTTTCCAACTTTCCAACTACATCTTCTACGAGAGTCGTCTTTTATTTGCACAATATCGCCAAGGCGAGGTTCTCGATGCGATTTGACTCTTGGTTGTTGGTAAGAATTGTTGTACCTTTCTCGCAGACTAGGTAGATATTGATCTTCGAACATCTTTTTAAATTCATTGAGTACAGTCTGTCCTCTTCTCCAACCCTGCACAAGATCAATTTTCGTACCCGTGCCGGTACTTGTTGCTTCTAGATTGAATTCTAAACATTTTCCCAACGATAAAAAGTCGGACGGCTTCAGCACATGCTCGAGTTCAGTACCGACTCGAACTAACGGGCGTGAGTTTACTACTGACTCAACCTCCTTTATGACTGTCAGTAGCTGAGTGTCTTGTAACAAATGCTTATCTATTGTGCGCTTAAGACAATGTTTCACGATAGCTATAAGACGCTCGTAAAAAGCACCATGCCAGGGCGCTAACTGTGGTATAAACTTCCACTGGATCTCGTTCTCTTTGCAGTAGGGTTCAGATAGTACCTGGCTGGTTAACTTGAACTGCAAAGCGTTATCTGAAACAATTTTTAGCGGCACGCCTCTCGTCGCTGTAAACCTTCTTAAAGCTAACAAGCATTCATCAGCTGTTAAGTTATTCACTATTTCCATGTGAATGGCGCGTACAGCTAAGCATGTGAACAAGCAGATCCATCTTTTTTCTTTTCCATTTTGCGTACTGACAAACATGGGTCCAAAATAATCCATTCCTGTATATGTAAAAGGTTTGCTATAATTTACCCTTTCTGCTGGTAAAGCTGGGGTAGGTGGCAACTGATATGGACCTCCTCCATACTTCACGCACTGAGAACATTTCCTGATTACTCGCTCTACTTCTGCTCTTCCCTGTGGTATCCAGTATTTTTGTCTAATGATACTTAATGTATGCGATACTCCCACATGGTAGTTAGATTCGTGTGTACTACGTATAATCTCGTTTGTGAAAGCACATCTCCTTGGTAGAAGTATCGGATGTTTTTTGTCATATGTCCAGTTGGTGTTAGACATGCGTCCTTTACACCTTAATATCCCGTCTACGTCGAGAAACAAACCTAGGTTGCGTGTTAAATGGGTCGTTTTGCCTGCTACTTCATCAGGAAAGTATTCCTTTTGCAGCTTCCTAATCTCATCGCTGCCTTGCGTTTGCGTAGGTTTTTCTGTTACCGCACTAGTAGTAGGTAAGTCTACATCCATAGGCTGACGTGTTTCGGGTGTGTGTATTTCCATTATGTCTACATCTGTATGTTCATGACCGTCTTCGTAGCCCTTGTCTACCATTTCTGGACCGTCAACAGTATCCAGACCCTCGCCGGCCGAAAGCAAGGCTGCGTGTTGGTCGCCCTTTGGGATGATGGGCCAACAATCATGTTGCTTAGTGAGAAACTTTGGACCATTCAACCATAGGTCCTTTTTCTGTTGCCATAGCTCAGGTCGTGTTGCCAAATCAGCTGGATTCAAATTCGTATTGACATAACGAAATTCGACGTCTTTGCTTTCTTTGATTTCGTTTATGCGTCTTGACACAAATGGTGGAAGCAACTTACTAGATTTTATCCAGCTCAGAACTATAAGACTATCGGTCCATAGGTAGGCTTGTTGTATCGGTAGATCCAAGTTGCTTCGAACATAGTTAAGTAGTCGACTTCCAATCAAGTAGCCCAGAAGCTCTAGCCGTGGTATCTTCAGGTCTTCTTTGTCTTCCATTGGCGTTACTCTAGATTTAGCCATCAAGAAAGATACTTTTGTCTGTTTTCTGGTAGATGATCTCAAGTATACAACAGACGCATACGAGTTCTTCGAGGCATCTGTAAATGCATGCAACTCATACCTACAACTATCGCCATATACTAGTTTAATAATATGATCATCAGATGAACACTGTTCGTGAACTTTAGATATAACTCTTAGATCATTTAATCTCGTTTACTATCACATACCCTCAAGTTGGATATGTGAGGAAATCGGGCTTCCGCCCACTGGCCTCCCAACAAATCCCCTCACAGCCAGCCCAAACCACCAGAACCAACACACGGTTCAATACAAAGGTTTGATTACATTTAGTTACTATGAAAGCTCAACAAGCAATCTAGTCATACAAACTTTACTTATCACGATTAGTGTTATTCTCTTGATCATATTGCTTTATAACGGACATTAGATATGTAAGGAAAAGCTTAAGGAACTCACCAGTGATTGTTCTCTTACTGGATGCACTAACGTAATGAGCAACTTCTTTCCTATCCTCCTTACATACTCTTTATTCAAGTTAATGTCCTATTCCGTTATCAGTCCCGCCTTATTTTCGACTGTTAAAATTCAAACTAGTGACAGCTGTCAGGTGCCATAAAACAATTACTTTATTATACTGCCAGTGTTACCAATACAATGTCAATTACAGTTTAAAGTTAGCTCACCTTCAGGCATAATTCGCGCTTAGCCGCGACAGGGATTCCCCAAAACTTCACGCACGGCCTTCCAATAATGTAGTACCGACAAAATACATTAAATCGAAATGGCCTGAAATAGAGTTTATTATTGTTTGGTGGGATTTGCGGGAAATTCCCTAAAAATCATGGAGGCTACTCCGAAATACGAAATTTGAACTTCGTTTTATATCTACTGTCCCGCTCACACTAATAGTGTTTTAAAGCAGCGTCAAATCACTAAACCTATGTACTTATATTTTTAAATAATTTATTACTTTGTAAATTAAAGTAATTAGTGTAAAATACAGTTGTATTATTTTGACTAAAGTCTCGAGTTCTCTCGATTTTTAGCTGGAAAATTTCACGATTTTTAAATTTTCACTTTTGCAACACTGCCTGCTGTCACTTGTGGTTGTTTGGTTGGTGATGAAACTTGTAATTAAAATTAGAGTTTTTCTGTTATTACTATAATAACGAGAGTGAAAAAATCTTTTTAAAATGCCGTACGCAAACCAGCCATCGGTTCACATTACGGAACTAACAGATGATAACGTGAAGTTCGTTGTCGAGGATACTGAGCTAAGCGTCGCTAACAGCATGCGGCGTGTTTTTATTGCTGAGACACCGACAATGGCCATCGATTGGGTACAACTGGAAGCTAATTCGACAGTCCTAAGTGATGAGTTCCTCGCACATCGCGTAGGACTCATCCCGCTGATATCTGACGACGTTGTCGACAAGATTCGATATTCGAGAGATTGTATGTGCGCTGACTTTTGTTCAGAGTGCAGTGTGGAGTTTACGCTGGACGTTAAGTGTACGGACGATCAGACGCGTCATGTCACTACAGCTGACTTGAAGTCGAGCGACCCGCGTGTGGTCCCCGTGACGTCGCGCCACAGAGACGAAGACCAAGCAGATTACGGTGAGGCAGATGAAATTTTGATAATTAAGTTAAGAAAAGGACAGGAATTGAAATTGCGAGCATACGCGAAGAAAGGCTTTGGAAAGGAGCATGCTAAGTGGAACCCAACAGCAGGCGTTTGTTTTGAGTATGACCCGGACAACATCATGAGGCACACATTATTCCCCAAACCAGACGAATGGCCAAAGAGTGAGCACACTGAGCTAGATGAAGACCAGTACGAGGCAGAATTCAACTGGGAAGCAAAACCCAACAAATTCTTTTACAATGTTGAGTCATCGGGAGCTCTGAAGCCAGAGAATATAGTCCTAATGGGTATTGTTGTACTGAAAAACAAGTTATTAAATCTTCAAATGCAGTTAGCGCAAGAAGCACAAAATGACGCTTTAGCTATTAATTAACTGTAAAAGTAATTGTAATGTACCCTAATAAAAAATGTAATGAAATAAAACATAATCTTTTCTTAATAGTATAATGCTTAAAAAGATACAATAAATATTTAAAATAGTGGTACATACATCATCAAGAGGCGGACGGCTGTCAAGAGTACGTAAATATTTCTTCATTTTGTGCACTTTTGAAACTTTCTCTGTGTTAATCGGCAGGTGAATGCTGCAGCCAGTCTGTAGCATTCACTCTTATACACAATGTGCAATTTAATAACCACAAATTACTGCACCCACTAGAGTTATAAATGTTATTATTCAAGTTTTTATGATAATTACTTGTGAATGTATTCTGGTATTTGGCCATGACTGGTAACAATTAAATGAGATCTGAAAGAGATTAGTGGAAATTGTTACTCAGATTGTTTTAATTTAAAACAATGAAAATTACTTTTAAACTGGCTGAGGTATTATTGAAAAGGTGGCTTAAATAAAATGTATGCCTCAAACTCTCTTTGAATAGGTAATCAGTGTTGCAGTTTTTCTATTTTAATTCTTGATTATGAACTAGTAAGATCCCAAAGAAAAGTGCTATCTTTGGCTTATGAAGCTGGAGAATCCTGAGATAGTACCAGAAACACTAGATTACTAAATTCCGAGTTCATAGTGAATTTGATTTCATTTACATTGAATATAAACACCTATGTCAAATTTCATGTCTCTAGCAGTTGAGATTTCAAGATTTTATCCCAATCCTATAGGAATATTTTGATAAAGAGTAGACCATGTGGTATTCCAGATGCCCAGCTATTTACATAATCAATTTTATCTAAATCCATACAGCCGTTTTATTGTGAAAGAATAAACACACACACATGCACATATTCACAAAATCAGCAGGATCTATATCCTATACCTATTCTGTGGTACTTCTTCTATAATAAATAAACCTTTTTTTGTGTCATTTCCTAGATGCTTAGAGGCTAGATGTGAAAATTTTGAGTAATACTTTATTGACTGAATTTGTCACTTGTCAATCATCCAAAGAGCAATCATCACATCACACATTAGGCTTCATCAACAGCTGCACAAAATTTTAGTGAAATAAATATTTACAAACTAATCAATTAAATCAATATTGTTTTTGATTACAAAATGTCCATAAATATACCTGAACCTATTTTGAATGTAGTGGGGGATAACATTTACACAACAGAGGTACATGCTATAATATAAATTAGTGTATTTTATTACTATCCTACTTTTGACTGACTGACTGATGACTTTTTGGTAGACTGCATATTGCATAGTACAAAAATTGACTTGCAATCTGACATGCTGATTTAGATTGAACAAAGTTGTGCTAATATAATAAGTATCTCTAGTTGGTGCGCCTACTCTACACTATTACATGTTTTAAGATGGTTGTAGGGAAGTCACAAGAAGGTGGTAGAGAGTTTCAGCAGGATAGCACTAAAATTACAAGATATCCAAGATGCACATAACAGAATCAAACAGGATGTGTCCTTTACCCCAGTTGTTGTAAGTATCCTGTTTACTTTTGCAATCTAGTTATAAAGATTATTAAGGAGATCCTGATTGGTAAAAGCCACAAGGCCGCCATAATTTGACCTTAGAACATAGTGGGAAAGTACCTATATTATTAAACCTACCCTAACCATTGGTGAACTTGTCATAATAATATAGAAATAAATAATCACCGTCAAATACTGTATTCCATTACAGGAAGCAAAATATGTTGGCAAAAACTTTTGCAATGTGATGTTGAAATGTGAAAACTTGCAAACTACTGGAAGGTAAGACCAACTGCTAATTATTCAAGTACCTTTTCACAGTAAATGTCTGCATGATGCAGTTTGTTGCGATAAGGTTCCAATTATTAATTATTGAAAGAGTTCTTGTCCGTTGTTTTAGTTTTAAAGCTCGCGGCGCCTGCAATGTCTTAGCTAGTATGCCTATATCAGACAAGACGAGAGGCTGTACGATATCCGGCGGGCGGAACTTTGTCCGTGCGATGACGCATTATGGATACAGACACTCGGTGCCGGTCAATGTGGTAGTGCCGAAGTCGTGCCCTTCGACTGAACGGCATCGGTACAAGGAAGACTTTGCTGTCGTAAAAGTGCACGGAAACGACACGAACGACGCAAGTCTCCATGCACTTAGCTACGTCAACCAAATTGGATCCAATTATATTCATGGGTAATGCTAGGATGCATGTTGTCAACTTAATGGCCTATTACCTTTATTCGCACAACGGACATGTGGAAAAAAATCAGTAGTTCGCATCCGCGCTCATAAATCCGAATTATTTACTTACAGGGATTTTTTGTCCACTTGTCTGTAGTGCGACCATCTGAGGAAAAAAACAGTAGTTCGC
Organism: Choristoneura fumiferana; assembly: GCF_025370935.1. Classification (NCBI taxonomy): domain Eukaryota; kingdom Metazoa; phylum Arthropoda; class Insecta; order Lepidoptera; family Tortricidae; genus Choristoneura; species Choristoneura fumiferana. The sequence goes on along the minus strand of NC_133482.1, from coordinate 6,431,602 downwards.
AGTGCCAGCACAGGGCGCGAAAAACTGGAAATAGCCCTTTTAATTTAGATAGGCAGACGTGGCTGGTATAAGCACATAGTCATAGTTACCTAAATAGTTCAAGTGACAAGCCGAATTGTTTCAAGAATTTTAACAAATGAAGTACTTACTACGCGAAGGTTGTTTAGCTCGATGTTGTGAGAGCGCCATAGATCATATCCACGTTCATTATTATCAAGAACCTGTCTATTTTATACATGACTAGCTAAACCCACGGCTTCGCTCTCGTGGAAGAGTAAAAATTTAGCTAGCTTTCATCCCGCGTAGGAATTTCAAACAATCCCTTTTAGTGGACCGGTATAATGATCCTCAAGGGACATATATTTACCAAATTTCAAGTCTAGCTCCAGTGGTTTAGGCTGAGTGTTGTCTTTCAGTCAACCGGTCACGTTCTACTCTTTTATAGGTAGGTAAGCATAACAAGATAGTATACGGCATAGTAAAATAACTTACCTAAGTGAAGTGAAGGTGTTCACATTTACTTTCGTAACGGCTTTCCGTTACGCGCCATTATTGCATCAGCGAAACATTATTAAGCGAGGGAGTTACTTCCTCAACGGCAGACAATAAGGAATAGAATTTAAACTTGCCCTGCTTCATCAAATTTTTAACGTAAAATGCTTATGATTGGTTATTTGGAGTATTTTTTATTTCAACTCCAAATTTGTTACTTTTACGGTCATCCCGTAAAACCAGCTAGTGCTGCTGCTTAAGTAGCGTAGTAGAAAAAAAAGCAACCTGAGATAAGTGTGCATAGGAAAAATTCGTGTCTGTACTCCTGTCCAGTGGTAGTGTAGGGGTATGGCACGCAGCACGGAATGCTGAGGACCTGGGTTCGATTCCCAGCGCTGCTCTCTTTTTCTGGTTTTTCGGTGCATCCATGTCTCAGTTTGTATTTTCTGTAAAATGCTTAAACAACGCAATTTCACAATAATTATGTAAAACTTTACACTTCTTTTGTCCGTTTTCTTTGCTCGTTTTATTCAGCCTAATCTAAATCCAACATTTATCTCGACCGAGGATCGAACCCGAGAGCTGAAGCTTTGTAGTCAGGTTTTCTAATTAACTCCGAGTATCCGCTCGTCTACCTCCTACTGGGATATCGATGCCGGCAGTGCCGGCATCTGTAACATACAGTCATACCGCTTATCTTTGAATATACCTTTATGCGAGAAGCTCGTAGCAAACATACTCGTGTAGGTTCACCAGCACCAATGTCTGACACAGCAAAGCGTGCATCTGATAGGTAAGATTCTAGGTATTTCTATGGCCGGTAGGATGTGTTCGGATATTATTGCTCCGCTGTGACAGATATGAATGCTGATGACTGTAGGCACATAAATAGATAGATCGTGAGTGTGTGTCAGGATGGACCGCCTGGACCTGATCGCGGGCTACGGCACGCTGGGGCTGGAACTGCTGACGCAGTTGGACAAGATGGACGCCGTGCTGTGCCCCGTCGGCAGCGGCAGCCTCGTCGCCGGCATCGTGCTCGCCGTCAAGAGCCTCAAGCCCAACTGTCTCATCTACGTAAAAAACTAAGGGCCTATGCTAGCAGGCCCTATACGTACTAGGAAGTGCAAATTCGAATTTCGTACCTTGCTGTCCCGCCGACGCTAATATTATTTAATACGAAAGTGAGAGGGATACGGTACGATACGAACTTCAAATTTCGTAGTAGCCCCCCTGACGCGGTTTGCATCGGAGCGGGTGGACCTATTGAAAGATACCTAGTATGAACAGCGCTAAATGCAGTCGCGTGCTTGAGATGGATTTTACCTTTGCCCGAACCCGCAGGCGTGCGCCCGCGCCGTGCACCCGCGCCAGCTAGCGTAGGCCCTATATAAAACATAATTACTTACTTTGCTCACCCGCGACCTTACGATCGCTACATCTATGCAACAAATTTTTATGTGTGTTCTTGCAGCTCCTCCACCTCCACACTACAGTACACATAAATTACACAAACGCAACTATCACCATCACACAACACTGACGCGTTTCGAACTAAACCAGAGTTCATCCTCAGAGCAAAACAACCGTACCGTTCACCATGCTACCAGGCTATCTTAGTTTCCTTTAGATCGACAAAATTGATAGGTATTTAAATTAGTGGTTAAGTTGAGTTGGCGCGCCTGTAGTACCTGACCTGAAGCCCCCGGTCGAAAGACTGCGTTTTCACCAGAGATGTGCAGTGAGGAATGTATTTGCCATGAACCAACAGAAACTCTTCATTAACATCCTCGCTCAACGCATGTCTAGCGGAAATAGCTCGGCGGAGCAAAGATCGGTAAATGAAGCGTTTCTATCTCTGATGTGGAAACGTAGCCTGAAGCCGGCACTGCTTGTATACTTCAACTATGTGTACTCAGGGAGTAGAAAGTGTGGCCGCGCCCACGATGTCGCGCGCGGTCCAGGAGAAGAAGCCCGTGATGATCCAGGCGCAGCCGTCCGTCGCCGACAGCCTCTCCGCGCCCATCGCCAGCAACAACGCGTACAACATTGTCAGAGGGTACTTGGACAAAATGGTAACAAAAAACCCTTAACGCCTCATATCGTCGATGATACTGCAATACCGCGTAACCGACAATGGCTGGTGCAACAATAGCAAATTTGAAATTTCGCGGCAGGTATGTAGGTATACTAATAACTCTAATAAGAGCGGCTGGTATAAGATTTTTAATTTTAATGCTATCCTGAAAAAAAATGCCATTGTTGGTTACGCGGCATTGCAGTACCTATACCTATTATCGAACGATACCTACGCTTAATAAGCGAGAACTAGAAAAAAATACTACAATATAAGTCTCATCTGTTTTAATAAGCATAACTTCTACTGTTTTTAATAAAAAACAAAAAGATAGCCTTAAATTTGGCATGGATCCGGGTCCTAAGCATACCAGGTGTTGAGCAATCGCGTAGTACTAGCGAGTACCTAAGGTAGGTATGTGGTGGTAGCAATCTGAGTGGTCCAACCCGCACTCAAACCCGTCGTTAATTAGGGACGTTAGTCTTCAAAACTGCACGCCTACATAAATCTGCGTACCTAACTTTTAAGCTAAATGTAAATTTATGACATAATAAAACGCTTGAATAATGCAGCGATTTGTAGGTACAGTAGTTTGTTCTCTTTTAAAACGTTTCCTACTCCATCTTTGTCTTTATTTTGAGCATATCTGTAACTTTAACTAACTACGTTCATACTGTTCCCTTTGAATTCTTAATAGATAGCAGTGGAAGAAATATGGATATCTCGCGCCATGCTATTCCTGTTGGAGCAGGAAAAGATGGTGGTGGAAGGAGCCGCCGCGTGCCCCGTCGCTGCCCTCATGGCCGGAAAATTGCCCGAACTACGCGGCAAAACGTAATAAACACGTACAGTTTTCAACAAAAAATTATAGTAACACCTACACACCTGAGCCAGTTCAAACTTGCGTTGACGTTTAGCTTAACTCCTGGTGCCATCTTGTATTGAATGGAAGAACTAAACATGAGTACCTACACGCACCTGTCTGTAGGTGTTACTATAATATAGTCTATAAAATTCTTAAAAAAATATTATACGTAAAAATTCGTATATCGTATATTCGTATTCGTATTGTATATGCATATATTGTACTCACAATCTTCAGTATGTATAATCTGTAGGGGTATTTCGGGGTCTCTGACCGAATCGATCGAATAACATCACGTTCACGTCTACATAGTCACGTCCTAATTGTTTATCTTGAAGTGCGAGGGCGTTCTGCGAAGCACACTTTATTAGCAAACCGTCAAACCGAATGGTGGTACAGTCACCAGCATTAATATCTACCACAGCGGAACATGCAAAAATATTTGACACGTACTTCTGGCCCTAGAAATAGAGTCGTATCAGATATTTATGCACGCTTGTTGTGTCAGATATTGGTGCTGGTGACGTACTCCTAAGTCCTAACGTGTTTCATTACAGAGTGGTATGCATCCTTACGGGCGGCAACATAAGCAACAGCCGCATGGCGGCCGTGATCGACCGCGGAATGGCGGCGGCGGGGCGCCTCGTGTCGGTGAACGTGGCTGTGGCCGACGCCCCTGGGGCCCTGACACGTCTGCTGGCCAAGCTAACAGAGGCCGGCGCGGATGTCAAAAGTATTACCACGGAGCGCTCATGGGGCAAACGGGACCCGTTCTCTCTCTCTGTGAGTGTGAATATGCAACATTTAAACAGCATATCGGCCGTGATCGACCGCGGCATGGCGGCGGCGAGATGCCTCGTGTCGGTGAACGTGGCTGTGTCCGACGGCCCCGGGGCCCTGGGACGTCTGCTGGCCAAGCTAACAGAGGCGGGCGCGGATGTCGAGAGCATGGAGCGCTCGTGGGCAAACGGAGCCCAGATCTCTCTCTCTGTGAGTGTGAATATGCAACTTGTAACTAGCATATCGGATGTGATCACAGATATTCTCCAGGCAGGTGTTATGCCTGGGGACCGAAGTCCGAAGGAAGAGCGACGGAACTTGTATATATGCGACCACGTTGAGAAACTTCGATAGCGCGATGTAGAACATGGCCGGAGTTTCTATTGTTGTTCACTAGATGGCGCTAGGAGTCGCTACAATATGAACAAGGATGTGATTGACCCCGACATAGCAGTGGCGGAGCGCTAGAGCTAGTTGGTTATGTATTTTTGTCGCAACGTAACGTAACCGTTTCTTTTTGACAAGTAACGGTTTCGAAAACCAGCTACTTCAAAAGCAGTTTCTTGGCTGCGGCTTGGTTTCGCTTCAAAGGAAACGAAAGTTTTACGTTATCAACCTCCTTAGATATTAATTGAAACTGCTCAAGGTTTCAAAAAAACACATTATAAATAAAATAAAACTACCTAAATATACATTATTATTAATATTATAAATCAAAACGTTTCGGTAAACACCCAACACACACAAACATCACGCCTGTATGCCCAAATGGGGTAGGCAGAGCACGAAACTTTACTGCTTCGGAGCCACTTTTAGCAATTTTAGGTTTAAAGTTTGACATAAAAAGGTACAATAGTGACAGGTTGCTAGCCTCTATCCTCAGTCGCCTCTTACGACACCCACGGAAAAAGTGGAGAGGTGTACACACCCAACATTTTAAACAAAATGGAAATGTGGATTATCACAGAATATTTTTTCCCGCAGGATGATGATAAATAAAACCTCCACAGACGAAATCGCGAGCAAAAGCTAGTGTTTTTAAAATATGTATAGCAGTATGGTATCATTAAAAGTTATCTTGTTACAGGTAAACTTAGTAATTGAGACGAACGACATCAAACACGCAAAAGATCTGGAGAAGAAGCTGATGAAGGACTACCCTCACGCTCGCATCACTTCCATCTCCAATCTGAATGTGGCATAAAGTGACATTATGTCTCAAACTCCAAATATGTATTATTTTTGTTATGAAATTGTTGTATACTACATATTATGACTATAGGAGTTTATGCAGAACAGTGAATAATAATGTAAATTATATTGCAGACTATTTTATTTCGTGGTGTAGATGTCGGCGGCCGATCGTAAAATCCGCCAGATCACGAAATTCCTAGGCATATCGTGAAATGGCGCCATTTCATGACTTGGCTAAGGGACATCCGCCATATCGTTCAAAACTTACCGTTTAACGATTTGCCTAATGACGTTTAGGCAGATCATGAAATTCCTAGGCATATCATAAAACGCCGCCATTTCATGATTTGGCCAGTTTAGGCAGATCAAGAAATTCCTAGGCATATCATGAAACGCCGCCATATCGTTCATATTATTCATAAAGCACTTCTTGTCTATTGTATCTATTGTGTAAGCATAGCCTGTAGGTAAATTTCTGTTATTACTACAATTTCCGAAATCGAAATAAAAAAACCGTCAAAATCGGTTCATAAGTTTTGGAGCTACGATGCTACAGATAGACATGCAGATACCCAGGTTAAACTTATAATACACCTCTTTTTACGTCGACCGTTAAAAAATCGTTATGGTACTTATTGTCATTCTTAGGTCACTTCTATGTCACTTAAACACTTCTGTCAACTGAATTCATAACTCTGAAAACGGTCAAAATTTAAAATTTTTAGTTAATTAATTAAAAAAAGGGGATCTAAATATGGTACGTGTTATGTATATCTATTATATTAAGCTATAGATTTGTGTATGTACAGAAAAAAATAGAAAATAACTTATTTAACTATTTGAGGTATTTGTGAAACAAGGGCACTCTAATGCTAGTGCTAGTCTCTAATCACATTAGACACGGAAGAATAAAATCAAGTATCTAATGATCTCTGGGTGTGCCTTTTAGAGGCGACACTGTTGATTGTGGCCTAATAGCCAATACTTCACCCAGCGGATCAAAATTTCCATACAACATGGAAATCACAGAATAAATATGGTGGTAGGTATACTGCCAACCTTCTGGGCACCCTTCCCATTGACGGCGGTTTTGGACACTTTTTTACGCTTAACTTGGTTTGGATTTAACTTTGTCAGTTTTTCAGTCAATATTTATTACTTGTCGTTACCCGCGACTCCGTCCGCGTAGAATGTCGCTATCCCGCAGGAACTATACAATTTTCCGGGATAAAAACTATCCTATGTCCTTCCCCGGGACTCAAACTATCTGTATACCGAATTTCATCTAAATTGGTTGAGCGGTTTAGACTTGATGAAGCAACAAACAAACGTACAAACTTTCGCATTTATAATATTAGTGGGAGTCACTAGCTGTTGCGCGCGCGCAACTCCGTCTGCGTAGAATTCGTTTATCGCTATCCCGCAGGAACTATGCCATTTTTCGGGATAATAACTATCCCAAACAGACTTACAAACTTTCGCATTTATAAATATTAAATAAACTGCGACAGTAAGTACTTATATTAGGTACCTAATTATTTGTAGGAAGAGTACGAGATAAAGGACGAAACTACGCATATTTTGACCTTCAATGAAATTAAACATGCGGCTGATAGAATAGAAGGCGGCATTATACACACTCCACTATGTGTAAGTTTAAAAAAAATTATGATGGCTTAAAAACATTAGGTAGATACTGTCGAGGAAACTAAATCACGTACCAGGGTGAAACCTTTTCATAACCAATTTCGCTGTGATGTCTTTGGCAAATATATGGGATGTCAAAATGATATTAGTAGCCCAAAGGTTCCACCTGGTACGTGATTCAGTTTCCTCGACCATATGTGGTGTACGAGCGCATATGGTCTTCGGATGAGTGTCATAAAACCACAAAACAAGGTAACGTTTACAAGCTTAGCAGTCATGTTCATGCATGAGTTGTATGCAACTATGAACCACTTGAATCTCATGGGTAAATTTAGCAGTAGAGAAAGTATTTACCTGCTTAAAGAAGTTATCAGAGACCTAATATTCATACCTTATACCTACCCCTAACCTAATATTACCTTAGACCTAATATTAATATTTTACTGACAGGAAGCAAAACTCAGTAAATACATGGATTACAATGTTTACTTAAAATGCGAAAATCTGCAATATACTGGAAGGTGAGTAAACTAAAGTTCTATAGGTACGCGGATATTGGTACTTAGAAGAGTTCATTTTACAATGCAATACCTACCTATTTAAAAGTGATCTATCGAGTGTTGGCTACAATGTTTTTTTTTCATAACTTTTTTATAATTTCCGTCCACTATTCCACACTAGTTAGATGGCAGCATAATTGTATGAAACTGTAGTTTATAAAGGTACATGTGCAATAGACTTTAAACGATATACCGTTAGACTTAGAACGTGAAACTACTATAAATAAACCCGGATAATCTCACGTCTTAAATCGAAGGAAGGGTTAAGAACTAGCCCGAAACATGTTCGAGCTAAACTCGATTTAGACGTGAGTTATTCGGGTTAATTTCTTCTACTCGTATTTCGTGGTTATGATCTCTGGCTCTGCTGTTCGCGTCTAACTACAACCAGTAGCCATCATATCTATATTTTTAAGAAAATAATCTACGGTTGATATTACACGAAATTTGACACAGCTGCGCAGAGCGTGGGGCCCGCAATGCGTTCTTTGCGGCTACTGACGACGTGACCCAGCGGGGGGTCATCGTGGCTTCCAGCGGGAGCATGGGCTTGGGAGCAGCTTACCACGGCGGCGCTCTCGGTGTCCCGGTAAGGACATGTTTCATCCAAACTACATTTCTGTACTTACCAAATTTCAAGTCGGTGCCTTTAACTGTTGAGAAGACGATCCTAAGCTAGCTGGACCACCAGCATTTCACTACCGAATTATTGTACTGTCACCGGATTTACACAAGTGAAGTAAGTAAGAAAATGGTCGGAAAATGGTATAGGTACCGTCAAGGTCATAAATATGTTTACGTTACCAAGACGTCAAAAGTATATATTTGTCGAGACGAAATAGACATTATGGCGGATTAATTTTTTATACTCGTATGTTCGTGGTTATAATCTCTGGCGGTTCGCGTCTAACTACATTTACCTAATAGCCAAACTATATTTTTAAGAAAATAGACTACTGCACAGCTGAAATAATCTTGAAACATGAGTCACATAAACCGGGGCCCGCAATAAGTTCATTTCGGCTACTGCTAGTATGGAGCGACGTGGTTTCCAGGGTATAGTATTGTAAGCAAAATACAAATATGAGCGTATCAATGTTATGGTATGGATATCGAGAATTGAAAAATACATGACCATTATTTACTTACAAATTTCAAACACTTTAACTATTGTAGAAGATGATCCTAAGCTAAGAATCTGCTGCTTATTCATACCGTAATTATTTTACATGTCACCGGATTTCCACAAGTGAAATAAGTAAGAAAATGGCGGAAAATGGTGGAGCATACACGTTTACGTCAAGACGCCAGAAAGGGATATACATCTTTATGCCACTACCGTAATGTCGATGTATACAAATATTTGACGCTATGGCTGTATAGATATTTAAGCCCTCGAGTGTAGGTACATAAGTACAATAAAAGTGAGGTAAAATAAAGGGTTGACTAATTTTTGCAACTAACGTTTGGCAACCTGATTCATTTCGCAACTGTTTAATATTTCTGTAACTGTAAATATTTCAAGATTTTTATAAAACTAACCTAAAGACACACGATCTACACGATCGATGGCCCTGAAATAAATCCTGAAATATTTACAGTTTTGAGTTTGCAAAATGAAAAGTCGTGAAATTGATCAAGTAGCGAAAACGGACACCAAAATAAAGGCTTGCAAAATCGTCCCCCAGGTGACGGTAATCTTCCCGGAGCGCACGTCGCCGGCGCAGGCGCAGCGCTGCTCGGAGCTCGGCGCCGACGTCGTGCTGTATGGAGAGTCAGTCGACGATGCCACTGTCTACGCGAAGAAAGTGTCACAAGAGAGCCGACAGTACTTTTTGAGGTCTGTCAAAGTTGATAGCAAACCTATTGTGAAACTCAGACGTATCAATTGCGTAACCTTAGGCCCTGCTTACATTATTTAGGAGATTGAAACCCAACTATCATCACCATCACACAATACTGACGCGTTTCGAACTCTATCAGAGTTCATCCTCACAGCACACCACATTCACCATCCTACCAGATGTTACTCTAATATCAGACTGTCAGAATGTCTGGTGGTGATAGTTGGGTTTGCGTGATTTGTCTTCAGTGTGCAGTGTGGAGTTGGAGGAGATGCATGAACACACATTTGTTGCTTAGACTTAGCTATCGTTATGTCGCGGGTGAACAAAGTAACTGTTTATACCTCCGTAAAGTAACCTGATTCAATAAATGACATTTGTTTTGTTTGATGGGCAGCTCTGACGACCCGTCGGTGATGGCGGGTCTGGGCACGGTGGGCGTGGAGATCGTGACGCAGCTGCCGGAGCTGGACGCGGTGATCGTGCCGGTCGCGAGCGGCGGCCTGCTCGCCGGCGTGCTCGTCGCCTGCAAGAAGCTCAAGTGCTCGTGTCTTGTTTACGTACGGTGGAAGAAACTGAAGCGCTAAACACACGCAGGACGGCAGCGGGTCGGGTCGGGAGTGGGGTCAACAACACGCTCTTTCGAGCGGCACTCTCTAAAGTGAGAATAGCCCAATGATCGCCGACCTCCAAGGGCTCCAGAATAGTATTAATTGTAGGCATTTATTGGAATTAGTGAATTCATTGAATGATCGATCGAGCGAGTCAAAGACTTAATAAGACCTTGGTTTGGTTGCTTTACATTTGGCATTTTTTTTAAAAATTTCTAGGAGGGGGGGGAGCAGCTGCCCCTCCCTGCTCCCCCTGGCGACGCCCTTGCCGACCTCCGATAGGAGAGCGCACCGGAAGAAAAAGTATGAACAACATCACACCTCGGTTCGGTACCCGCGCACGACTCGCGCCGCGCCCTCCGTCTACATAATACTACGTACTCGTATATAGGCTCGCCGCACTCCCGACTCACTGCTGTCCTGTGTGTTTTGCGTTTCGCGTACCAGGTTTGAACCTTTTCGTTGCAAATGTTGACGACGGCTAACCCGATGGTTAGAAAACCTGACTACGAAGCTTGAGGTCCTGGGTTCGATTCCCAGTCGAGCCAGATATTTTTATGAAAAATACGAATGTTTTTACTTGAGTCTTGGTAGGTACGCGATTCAGTTTCTTTGACTTCATTGATATTATCTATTAAAATGTAGTGGTTATATTCTCTTTGGATATTATAGCGACCCTAGTATCGACTAGTTAACCCGTTACTCATATACCTACTAATTTGTGATATCAAAAAGATTTGAAGAAAATAAACTTATAACATGCCTAACCGCGATAAATTAGTAGAAAAATTATGAAAAATGTTAATTTAGTTCCTTTTAAACATGTACATGTTCCACGTAAAATCACAGAATAAGTAATAGTACAAGTACAGAATCAGCTTCTCTGCCGTACAAAAGTGACGTTTAGGCATAAGCGAAGTACCTAATTGGTTTTAATTTTATATTTGTGTAGGGAGCAGAATGTGCTAAAGTCCCTAAGATGATGAAAGCACTTCAAGCTGGGAAACCGGTGTCCGTACCCGTGGTCCCCAACATGGCAGATGCACTGAACTCTTCGATCGTCGGAACGAATGCCTTCGCTACCATCAGGAGTAGACTCGATAGGATGGTAAGTGCCCTAAGCTGTTTCTTGTGCAATATGGAAATGTTGCTAACACGCCATCTCTGGAGATATTTTTAATGAGGGTATTCACTGAAGCGAAATATCGCTAGATGGCGTTAGCACGTGAGGTCGGTTTGACGTTTGCTCGTGATTGGTTAAATAACTAAATGAGCCAATCGCAAGCAAACGTCAAACTGACCTCACGATACTAATGCCATTCTAGCGATATTTCGCCTCTGTGAAAACCCTCATTAAAGTAAGTCAATTCAAATATTGACAAAATAACAATAAATCTGTTTAAGTACCTTAAACAAATTAGATAACTGAGATCCGTGATTAATAAGCAGTAAACACCGGTAGTCGGTTGTCTTAAACTTAAAAGTACAAAACATAACAATACTTCAAACAATACTTCAGTCTCTTCGAAATAGCATTTATGAGATCAGAAGTAAGTATAATAGTTAATCTCTAATAAACTATCCAATAATAAAATAAGTATCAGACTTATATTTTGGAACTCAATTCCAAGTATCACAACGTATTAAAACTAGAATCAATCAAATTTACATTCAAGTTGTCTACTAAGTTAGGGGCTCTGATTACCTCCCTAAAGTAGTGTTTAAGAACGTTACGCTCACTCCGCCAATTTCCGTTCCTAAGGATGTTGTCTACAGGCATATTGTTATCTCTTCTAGAGAGGCAACGGCGGAGCGAATACTTCCAGGGGCAAAAGGTATGCCTAGGTCCGCAAATGCTGTCTTGATCCACCCTGCAATAACTGCTCTTGAAGCTGCCCTAACCCGTCCCCTTGAGGTAACAAAAAGTGATCAATTCGAGCATTATCTGAAGATCGTCTCATCTCTGAGAGCAACAAGTATAGTTTTGTCCAACGAACTGGGTCGAGTTTCTCATTAGGGATCGCAGAAAGCTTGCCAGGCCGACTGCTGTGAGTTGTACTGTCGGTCTTAGAGCCAAAATCAGGCCAGATGTAACGGTGTCTCTGTAAGTAACATACTCGTATCATTTATGTTCAGTAGGGTCAAATCATGCACTCGT